>NC_084731.1:43216461-43348161 GCF_033978785.1 Entelurus aequoreus | reverse complement strand
ACTTCAGAAAACCACTGTCACTAAATACAGTTCGTCGTTACATCTGTAAGTGCAAGTTAAAGCTCTACTATGCAAAGCGAAAGCCATTTATCAACAACATCCAGAAACGCCGCCGGCTTCTCTGGGCCCGAGATCATCTAATATGGATTCATGCAAAGTGGAAAAGTGTTCTGTGGTCTGACGAGTCCACATTTCAAATTGTTTTTGGAAATATTCGACATTGTGTCATCCGGACCAAAGGGGAAGCGAACCATCCAGACTGTTATCGACACAAAGTTCAAAAGCCAGCATCTGTGATGGTATGGGGTGCATTAGTGCCCAAGGCATGGGTAACTTACACATCTGTGAAGGCACCATTAATGCTGAAAGGTACATACAGGTTTTGGAACAACATATGCTGCCATCTAAGCGCTGTCTTTTTCATGGACGCCCCTACTTATTTCAGCAAGACAATGCCAAGCCACATTCAGCACGTGTACAACAGCGTGGCTTCGTAAAAAAAGAGTGCGGGTACTTTCCTGGCCCGCCTGCAGTCCAGACATGTCTCCCATCGAATATGTGTGGCGCATTATGAAGCGTAAAATACGACAGCGGAGACTGTTGAACGACTGAAGCTCTACATAAAACAAGAATGGGAAACAATTCCACTTTCAAAGCTGTAACAATTAGTTTCCTCAGTTCCCAATCGTTTATTGAGTGTTGTTAAAAGAAAAGGTGATGTAACACTGTGGTGAACATGCCCTTTCCCAACTACTTTGGCACGTGTTGCAGCCATGAAATTCTAAGTTAATTATTATTTGCAAAAAAAAAATAAAGTTTATGAGTTTGAACATCAAATATCTTGTCTTTGTAGTGCATTCAATTAAATATGGGTTGAAAAGTATTTGCAAATCATTGTATTCCGTTTATATTTACATCTAACACAATTTCCCAACTCATATGGAAACGGGGTTTGTATATATTAGGGCTGCGAATCTTTGGGTGTCCCACGATTCGATTCAATATCGATTTTTGGGGTCACGATTTTTTTCGATTCAACGCGATTCTCGATTCAAAAACGATATTTACCCGATTCAAAACGATTCTCTATTCATTCAATACATAGGATTTCAGTAGGATCTACCCCAGTCTGCTGACATGCAAGCAGAGTAATAGATTTTTGTAAAAAGCTTTTATAATTGTAAAGGATAATGTTTTATCAACTGATTGCAATAATGTAAATTTGTTTTAACTATTAAATGAACCAAAAATATGACTTATTTTATCTTTGTGAAAATATTGGACACAGTGTGTTGTCAAGCTTATGAGATGTGATGCAAGTGTAAGCCACTGTGACACTATTGTTCTTTTTTTTTTATAAATGTCTAATGATAATGTCAATGAGGGATTTTTAATCACTGCTATGTTGAAATTGTAACTAATATTGATACTGTTGTTGATAATATTAATTTTTGTTTCACTACTTTGGTTTGTTCTGTGTCGTGTTTGTGTCTCCTCTCAATTGCTCTGTTTATTGCAGTTCTGAGTGTTGCTGGGTCGGGTTTGGTTTTGGAATTGGATTGCATTGTTATGGTATTGCTGTGTATTGTTTTGTTGGATTGATTAATTAAAAAAAAAAAAGTAAAAAAAAAAAGAAAAAAATTTTAAAAAAAAAATCCAAAAAAAATCAAATCGATTTAAAAAAAAAAAGAGAATCGATTCTGAATCGCACAACATGAAACTTGCGATTCAAATTAATTTTTTCCCACACCCCTAATTATATATATATATATATATATATATATATATATATATATATATATATATATATATATATATACACATACTGTACATACACACACACACTGGCACCCAGACGCATTTTTACCGACCAATGTGGCCCCCGAGTCAAAATGATTGCCCAAGTCTGATTAATAGGGTTTCTAAAATAATTGCAACAAAAACTGTCCAAGTGTCTTCCTGTGCACAGTAAAGCATAAAAAAGAAGGTAGAGTAGGTGATACAGTACCTTGGCTTGAAGAGTGAGGGCCCAATGCCAGAGTGCTTCCACAGTCTTCTTAGACATGTTGTGCTGGACCTGGAAGTTAAACTAAATCAATCATGTAAATTCGGGACACAACAAAAGGTACACCTGCACAATTTATTGAAATACTTATGTGTAAATTGACTATGTCTACAGTAAATACTATATACTGTATGTACCTCCCAGGTCACAACGCTCTGCTTGTTGACTTGGTTTTCTTGGCAATGCTGCTTGTGCTCCAGCTTCCTTGTCTTCAACTTCTGTCTCTGGACAAACTGAGACAGACACTACTGTATAAAAGTCAATGTTTCACCTCGCATAGGCCGTATCACTCATTAATATTAACACTTGTGAAATGAGGAACGAGTGGGGGAAAAAGGCACCTTTTTCCACCTGGCCAGAGCCCTTCTCATGCAGCACAGATCACCCTGAAGACAAGCCTGCTGCTCACTGGTACACACAAACCCAAATCATTTACAATGATTAGTATTGTAACTAAGAAATATGATTAAAAAAATAGTATACCGAATCTCACAAAAGCTATTTCAACAATAATGGCTGTGGGTTATTGTCAGAAGACAATCTATACTCTTCCGGGTCTCTTGCAGGTCAATTTTAAAACTTTTGAATACTTTTTTTAAGACCATAATAAATACAAATTTAAGACCCATTTCACATCACAACTGACAAAAAAGTACAAAGACAGGAAGGAAAATTAGAGGCCTGGAATGAATTGTAACATAAATAATTATTTCACAGGTCATAACATGCACCATTCGCTAGATGTGCTCCATAAATTGTGACCGCACTACGCAGGTACTTTTGTTCCATTTTGTAGTTATCAATAACGCCCTCAAAAATCAAAACATTTAAGAGCGAGACTGAAGTTCCATCCATCCATTTTCTTTCGCTTGTCTATCTGGGATCGTGAGGTGGGCTGGAGCCTATCCCAGCTTCACTTAATAATAATAATAACTTTTTTTCATAAGGCGCTTTTCAAGGCACTCAAGGTCTCTGTACATCAAGTGGAAGCAGCAATAATAAAATTGAAGAAAAGCAACAATTAAAAAAAGTTTATACATTACACCCCCAAGATTTGAACCTAGCTCATAGGGGCCGGTTTTGCCCCCCGGAATACCAGTTGAATAGCCCTGCAGTACACCGACAGCAGTACAAGTTGCTGTGTGTCACGGTTAGATAGGAGCTGCTTAGAGGGTACTGGTTTTCAGAGAGCCGCGATTATTGTAACCCGCCCTGTTCCTTGTTCAAAACATCGAAAATATGCCCCTCCCAAGTAGACACAGGGAGAAAAAGGACGAGGCTAACTTGGCCATGTCGCGAAAGCTGTGTTTTTGAATGATTTATGCTTTCGCTTACCTGTGTAACGGCAGCACGGTGGCCATTGCCTCTGTTTTAAAAATGTCTCCTGGTGGGCAAGCCACATGGGCTAATCAAAGGAACATTTCCTTCTGCCCGCACTCAAGTGTTTTATAAAGTTTAACTTGTAATTGTGAGAAATAGATATTTATTTGTTAAATATTTTCTCTTAAACCAGTAACAGTCAGTGGTGTTCTTGGTATACATTTTGGTTAAAACATTTTTTAGCTTTAAAGAAGTTGCAAATAGCCCCTTTAATTTCTATTGCGTTGTCCCCTTTAGAAGATATAATAAAAGTTTCCTGAAACGTGAAGAAAATACTCCATTTTGTGAGATATGTACTGCATTGGGGTCATTTTTTAAACCAGTATCATCACTCTGTGTGTGGATGTTCTCAAGGATTCCAACAAGACATTAGATGCAACTATGCAACCTAGTTGAAACGTGGGTGAAATGTGTCTGCTTCTTGTTTTAAGAAACCAACAGTGCTCTACTTCTCACCTGTCCGGCAACTCTGTAATGGCGTCTTCTTGCTGTTTCACAGGGACAAGAGAACACTTTTGCTCCTGCCTCTTCTCTTTCTCTTCTCCCATCCGCTGCTGGGTCCGCTGCCTCCAGCGAGCCCAGACTCTCTGCAGACGACTTTGCTCTTCGTGAAGAATGGCCTGAGGGGATATGTCAAGTTTCACTCGCTGCGTTGATGCTGCAAGCATCAACCGAGGGACAACATACCATTCGCTGTGACAGCATCTCGTCTTTGTGTTTCTCCGCCCGTTCCTGCCAGGTGTGCAACACCCAGGTGCACAGGCGCTGCCTGGAGATTAGCAAGGTGACAAATAATTGTTACGGAGGTCTGGACATGATGAATAGAGAGAAAGGTGGGAAATTGACGCACATATTGTAAACATCCGCCCTGCGTCTCCTGTCTGTCTTCAGCCTTTTCTGCAGAGTAAACTCAATCCAGGAGTTCAGGTATCGTGGCAACAAGTGCTCTGCAAACCAGATATCCGCACGCCACTCCAGCTCCTGCATCACAATAGCCAATAAAGT
Organism: Entelurus aequoreus; assembly: GCF_033978785.1. Lineage (NCBI taxonomy): Eukaryota > Metazoa > Chordata > Actinopteri > Syngnathiformes > Syngnathidae > Entelurus > Entelurus aequoreus. Next base: position 43,343,711 of record NC_084731.1, on the reverse strand, counting down.
ATGTGTAGATGTCTTAAAGGGCACCTATGATCAATTTGTCTTTTCTGACTTATAAATGTTGTTATAATGTTTGATACTCGTGTTAAACTATTTGATTCAAACTTAACTTTGAAAGATCCTGTTAAAAAAATACCTAAAATTGTTAAATTTAACTTGGCAAACTTTAAACATATAGACCATACTTGACGGTAGAGTCTGCAAAGATTTATATGCACACTATGATATTTAGTCACATCAACTAATGCCACACCACTTGGTCCCATACATCTGAGAGCACTTGGAGCCCACTCAAGTCTCTGTTTAAGAAAACATTTAAAACTCTATAGACAGGAAGCTCTTGCATTATCACAATTTTGTTAGTAAGTATAATATTTTAGATTTGGAAAAACAATCAAAAGTCTCTGGATGCTTCCCTTATTTTTAAAGTTCTGAATGGACTTGATTCTCCACCCTTGATGGATTTTATATGTAAAAAAACAACAGTGGAGTAAATAATACAGTTTATTAGAGGCACAACATTATGGAATACTTTATTGGAGCAGATAAGAAACTGTGAGACCTGCCTGACATTTAAAGCAATTGATTGAAGTCAAACCAGTCATTCTCCAACAGTGTTGGGTTAGTTACTGAAAACCAGTAACTAGTTACAGTTACTAGTTACTTTATTTCAAAAGTAACTCAGTTACTTACACCAAAAAGTAATGCGTTACTGTGAAAAGTAACTATTTAGTTACTTCTTTTTTCCCTTTTTTTTTTAAGGATCCCATTAATGCCTTTTTAGCCTTCATTTCAGTACTGTTATAGCACTGGAGAATAATACAATCTGTTGATCAACTTGACATGCATTTGCATCACTGAACTCTGCTAAGCAATGTGGTCTACATACAACACACAAAGACAAATATAGGTTTCAAAGGGCCAATTTATTTCAGGCCAGAACAAATTGACAAAACTATTTTAAATAGCTGCAACATAATGGCACTTTAACTTTAAGTAGATAGGATCTTTGATCCTAGACACAACTTACATTTAACTAAAATGTTATTTTCTTTGTGCTCGACAAAAGAAAAGTAGTGAGAATGTTAAGACACTCGACTTCTGGCTTCACCATGATGTCATGTTAGTTGTTATGAGAGTAGCGTATGTGTGTGTGCGTGGCCCTTTAAGATATGACAGCATGTGAGGTGAGTGACGTCAGTGAGTGAGTGGGCGAGAGAAGTGAGGGACCGGCGACAGTGAGTGCGTGCAGGTGCTCTAGCTTGGTGGATGGTAGTAATGGGATCGGCAATTCTTTTGACTGTACTGAATCACTAGAATCAGTTCCTTAAATTGAGTCGTTCAAAAAATTTGTTCACCTGCTGCTGGGATAAGCTCCAGCCCCCCCCCGCGACTCCGAGAGGGACAAGCGGTAGGAAATGGATGGATAGATAGATGATTTGCTACTTCGCAGTAATTAATTTATCGCGTTTATGTCCGGAACCCATCCGTCCATCCATTTACTACCGCTTGTCCCGTTCGGGGTCGCGAGGGGTGCTGGAGCCTATCTCAGCTGCATTCGGGCAGAAGGCGGGGTACACCCTGGACAAGTGTCCACCTCATCACAGGGCCAACACACCCATTAACAGCAATAAGGACGACTGTATTTTCAGTTCATTTTATCATCCATTACATCTAGAAATTTGATTTCATTTACCCTGTCAATGTCGACTTTATATATTTGTATTTGTGTCAAACAGTGACGTGCGGTGAGGTTCATGACTGGTGAGGCACTGACTTCATCACAGTCAGATTTACCAACATATGAACCCTAAAGAGTATCTTATTCACCATTTGATTGACAGCAGTTAACGGGTTATGTTTAAAAGCTCATACCAGCATTCTTCCCTGCTTGGCACTCAGCATCAAGGGTTGGAATTGGGGGTTAAATCACCAAAAATGATTCCCGGGCGCGGCGCCGCTGCTGCCCACTGCTCCCCTCACCTCCCAGGGGGTGATCAAGGGATGGGTCAAATGCAGAGGACAAATGTCACCACACCTAGTGTGTGTGACAATCATTGGTACTTTAACTTAACTTAAACTTTACACATACAAACTGTAGCACACAAAAAAGCACATTTAATAAAAAAAACATTATTATGGTCTTACCTTTACTTATAAATGAAGTCCATGCGCAGCTCCTTTTGAACAAAAGCATCGATAACTTGTTTATAGAAGTCTTCCTTATCTTTCTTCAGTTTTAAAAGTCTCTCTGTCTCGATGGAGATCTTCCTTTAAGTATTACCTCCTGCTTCGATTGAAAGTCCAGTTTAGAAAACTGTTTTATTTTAGATATGTAATCCTCCATGTTAATAATCCAGGCAAGAGGAAAAAATAAACGATCGCTGCTAACTGTTGCTGCTTGTTGTCACTTCTTTTGCCGCCCGAGTAGTCACAAGAATGATCTCTGGGATCACTACAGCCCTATACCACCAGGAGGCGGGATTACTGCAAGCCTCACACAGTGCGTCTTTTGCAGCCGTTTTATGATTGCTCAGCACAAGAAATACGTTACACACATACAGTTGTTGACAAAATACACTGTACATTATATACCTCAGCTAACTAAACTATGGAAATGTATAATATAATTCATACAGCAATACGGTCTCACTGCACAGCAGGCCAGCAGTTAGCCGAGTCATTGCGCAATCCATGGTGAGGCTCAACTCAGTGACGTGCCTCAACTGGCTGCTGATCACCACAAAGTCTCTTCTCAGTAACTGGCTGCTGATCACCACAAAGTCTCTTCTCAGTATTTGAACGGCAAATGTGAAAATTCAGCGATTTTGAATAAAAATAATCTAAAACTGGTGAAGTTAATGGAAAATAACTTTATAGTATAATCACTGGATACATATAACAATTTAATTTTTTTTTTTTTTCTTTTTACATTTTTTTTCTTTCCATGATGGCACGTGAGGCGCCGCCTCACCTGCCTCCCCTGACTGCACGTCACTGGTGTCAAATGCTTTTGTTAGATCCATAAACACCGCTGCTGCACCGTTTATGATCAATTGCATTGGCAATTTCCTCTGTGACTTCGATTAATGCCATCAATGTTGAGATGTTAGCTCTGTATCCTAATTGTTGGAAAAAAAAGTGTTCCACTTTGCTGATTAATTTGTCCAACCTATAGGTTGTATTCAGTCACATGACTTTTTCTGGGATGCTTACGTAGGGTGAACAAAGTGGTGGTCAACCAAACCAATATGGCTACTGTGCAGCAAACAGAGTGTGAACTATCTGAGTATGCCAGGGGTCTAGATCTTACCAGTAAAAGCAAATACAAGCAAAACAATTGAACTATGCAATATAATCGACCCCTATAGGTTTTAAAAATAAGATTTCTCGAGTGATCTCAAGGATTATCCGTCAGTCGCGTTCCCAGACATGGAAAAAATGCTTCTAATGAGCAAATACATCTGCAAATGGAACAAGTCAACATCCGCTTGGTAAGATTTATTGAAATAAGACAAAAGTGATCTTGAAATGAGCTATTAAAACTTATTATTAGCTATACTTACTAGTATTGTGAAGTTGTGTGTCTTACAACAAACTTGTGATGCTCAAAAGTAGTATTTTTTTCCCTCAGAAGATCTATTACCTTATAACATGTTATGTCTCACTGAAATATTACTATTCAGAAGATTGTATTAAGTTTGTTTAGAGATTTTGACTAGAGACTAGAAATACATACTTGGTGAGATTGTGAGTTTTTCCAGTGCTAGTGCTCCAGACGTCCTTCTACACGACAAAGCAGATAACAACTTTGCAAACATCTTTGTCTGTGGCTGGATCAAATACATTTGTATAAAAGATTCTCCCGGATACAACATGTATCGTTTTTGCTTGGGTAAGGTTGCATTTTATGGTTTAACTTTGTGTTTTGCGAAGACGCGTTCTCGTCAACAAAATTGCGAATAGGACTCAATAGCCTCAATTCGCTAACTCGATAGTGGATAAAGGAGTTATTGTGATGTAGAGAAATCCCATATTTTTACCAATTTTCCCAGAAGATTTACCATATTTTTTTAAATGCAAATGTTGATGCTCCTCTGACCCACAGCAAGAGAAACGCATAATAAAAGTGTTTGTGAAATCCACTGATGGTTTTTGGTGCTAAATTAAGCATAAAACATGTTGCGACTGGTTTCCTAAAATAAATAAAAAATAAAACATTTAATTAAAGCATTGTTTACTGACATGCAATATTCATGTTTAGCTAACGTTTTTCGGGAAATTAATATCGGCTCGAATTAGCGGTTATCAGCCTCCTTGACAATAATCGGTAACCATATCAGTCGATCTCTAACACGTGCACACGCACGTGCCCACTGTACTGTCCAGTATGTTACCGAGTACCGTTGCATGTCTGTTGCAGACTAGCAGTGAAACACTCCAAATGCTTCACAAAGTTAGCGAGCTACACGCTGTCATTTTGTTAATGATTTGTTTTTAAATTTAATGAATACCATCCACTTTTTCTTCTCAGCACTTACTTTCTACCTTCCCATTGTTGGAAAAACAGAGTCATGTCCATCTCTAGCTATAGGATAATGGTAGCGAGTAAGAACATATGTTTTGGTTGGATCTTACGGGGTTCACAGTCGCATTCACTATGCTAAGTAGCAGTGGGGAAACTTGTAACCCAAAAACAAGAAATCATAACAATTAGCTGAGAGAAAGCTTGTATACGAAAAACTCTCAAGCTGGTGCAATCGTATCCCGAGGCACGACTGCACTTTCTTCATCCCAAATTGTGTACAGGGTGAATTTGCAATCTTCCCCTCTCAGCCATAACTCTTGGATTAGGCTGCCTCCTCCTGACTGCGCTGACTCTGTTGCAATTGGTCAGGGGTCGACTCCTGTTCCTTGTCCTCCGCTCAAAGCTGCATAGAGACTACATAAGCGATTACGTGCTTATGGTTATCAGCAAACAACAAAGAAGAATTTAATATTGGATATAATTGGACAAATATTGGGGAATCCATCGTGGAACCATGCTTTGTCGAGAGCAGAGGAACAGCGACCGTGAAGTCGGTCTTCGGCTCCCCAAAAATAACAAATCTTAAAACTGCTGCCTTACACAAGTTTTTATGCACAATTTTAACATAAAAAATAACACTTTCTGTTTTTTTTTTTTCTTCTTCCAAACAACGACCAGTACTCAGCAGCAGTCTCGGGTTAGCACAGAGCGCCAGCAAGTTGCTGCAATCTTGTTTAAAACCGTCGGACTTGGGGCCTGTTCACATGGGAACGTTTTTAGGTGGAAACGGTTAAGTATTTTATAATTTCAGCCTTTCATACACGCTGGAACACCAGCGTGAGAAAGTCTGATAACGCTGTCTTGTCGTTATCATGTGTAAGGCTGCAGCTAACGATTATTTTTCTATCGATTAATCTATAGATTTTTTTCGATTAATCGGTTAATCTATAGATTATTTTTTCGATTAATCTATAGATTATTTGTCCTTTTACCGATTATTTTTTTCTTCAAAATGAAGATGAAAAAATAAATGTAGGCCCGTTTTTTCAAAAGGCATGGCTTTTATTTACCAAAAAAAAAGAAGTATGGTCACTCAGTCAACATTGACAACAACATGACTAAATATTCTGTAACAATGTAAACATTTAAAACTTTTAACATTTAACAAAATTAAAAGTAGCTTATTTGCTTTTTAATGTGCAAATATAAAAGTCAACATCCAGTGCAAATCTTAATATTCTGCAATAGTATAAGCATTTCAAAAGTAAAATTATTGCTTATTTTGCTTTAAAATGTGCAAAAATAAAGATAAACATCCAATACAAAAAAGTGCCAATCTAAATATTCTGGAGCACTGTAAACATTAAGTATTGCTTTTAAAATGTGCAAAATAAACATCCAGTCCAACACAGTACACAATAACCAATTCTACTCATTCCAGTGAGTGACTAACAGTTGTAATGAAGAAAGGTTAGCATGTGTACATGCTCTGGTTCTTTTCTTGTTTACAATATTCCCAGCAGCTGAAAATAGGCGCTCAGAAGGGGTCGATGTGGCTGGAACTGAGAGCTAATTAGCCTTCACCTCAAGCCAGGACTGCGAGTGAGCTGAGCTGCAGTTTATATTTCAAGAAGGTCAACGGGCTCATAGTGATGTTACTAGTAGTTGACTGGGAGGTGTTTATTATCATTTGGGGAGAGTCCGCTGCCTGATGCTCACCTGCTAAACACCTATCTGCTCCACGCTGAAGCGCTGACTACATGCGCTCTGAATACACACTGCTGATTGGCTGATAATGCTTCGTGTGTACCAATCAGATGGTTGTGTGGGTGGGACAATGCTGCGTGTGTACCAATTAGATGGCTGTGTGGGTGGGACAATGCTGCGTGCTGAGACAGAGGCAGAGGAGCGAAGCAGCTTGGTAAGACTTTAGCAGCTAAAGTTAGCTTTAGCTTAGAAACTCGTTCGGTACACCCCCGTGCCGAACCGAAAGCCCCGTACCGAAACGGTTCAATACAAAACACGTACCGTTACACCCCTAGCAGATACAAATGACACATTCATGTTTTTGTGTAATGATGACAACGTATACTCGCGCGGACGATTGACTAGTTGATGGTTTTCTTTTCAAATGTTCATTCATAGCCGTTGTGCTGCTATGATAGGCCATTTCCGCTCGACACAGTGTGCATACAACAACATTATTAGGCCGTTTATTAAAATACTACCACATTTTTGACCACTTTTGGCATGCTTTTCCCCCCTCGCTCGCACCGCTCGCATCGTCTGCTTTGCGCTTCGCCATGACGGTAGTGTGACGTCAATATGCGACGCGTCGACGCACAAAAACGGCGTCGACGTATTTACGTAACCGATGACGTCGACTACGTCGACGCGTCGTTTCAGCCTTAATCATGTGGACAAGTAATACCAAGAAAACTACTATTTTTTGAAAACGATAACATCACAGCACTGTTACATGACCAGAAAAAAAGGGATAAGGCACGTAGCACCTGCTAACAACAACGGTATACAACAAAGCTGTGTCTGTGTTGTAGTTATTGCTATTAGAAGTGTGGCAACAAAGACAGACAATATTACACGTCATATTATTTTAAATATTACCACAATGTCAAGCTAGGACCACCAGAAGAACAAGCTTGTGCTTAATTGTCTCCTTTACTACTGTGAAAACCAGCGTTTAATATTGTAACTTTTGTGTATGACTTTCTGCTGTGCACTATGCACACCTCCGTCCCATGCACACAGCACTCTCCTTAATTCAGCTCTTTTGAGGCCCAAAACACCCCTGCAATATGTTCATTCTAGTCAACATTCATGTTTTTTTTCTACAGTAATTTAGATAAGATGTTAAGTTTCAACTCAACATTGTGTCCAACATGAAATACCTGCATGTGTCTTTGCTGTGCGAGTTTCTCCCTCCAGTGGTCGTAAAAGCGACTCAACAGGGTCATGCTGCCAAGGAAAAAGGAAAAAAAAGACAACAAACCGGAGCGGTGAAATGTAGTAGGCCAATTTAACAACGCCACATAGCAGAAAATTATGAAAAAGTGACAGGTAAAGCACCGGTAGTTGGTCAGCGCCATGTCTGTCAGGGCTTGGAAAGGTTCATCTTCAGCCTCTTCCAGCCTGTCCTTCCACAGCCACCAATATCTATTGATCACCTGTGTGAAATATTAAAACAAGGCATACATGGATTTAACTGACACAAGCCACAACATTAAGTACACTTGCACAATCCAATGTAGACCAATTAAAGGTGTAACCGTAAAACTGTAATCACAGTTTTAAAAACACGTTTAATTTCATTTTGGGTCCAGTATAGGATGCCTTTGTTCTGCATCGAATGATCTGTACCGAAAAACCATAATACGAAAACATGTACTGTTAATCCCTTGATCCAACACATAGGCTTTGCAATGTGAATGACATCCATGAAATATCAATACCAGGGTCTGGGGAAAAAATATGGATATGGCAATATATCGTAATACTTTTTCTAACGATATAATATTGATTCTAAATGTCTTTTTTATATATATTTTCAAAACAAAAACAAAAAAATATATATATATATACTGTATTTGTTTTTAAAAAAACATATATGTATGAATGTATGTATGTGCATATATGTATACTGTATATATATATATATATATATATATATATATATATATATATATATATATATATATATATATACACATACATATATATGTATAATACAATATAAGACATTGAGAATTGATATTATATCGTTAGAAAAAGTATTACGATATATTGCCATCTCCATATTTTTTTCCCCGACCCTGGTATTGATATGTCATGGATGTGTTTAGGGCTAGTTGTAACTCAAGGAAGACTTCCACACCTCCGCTCTGCAAAGTGTTGCAGTATTTCTACTTTCCTGTATGGTGTTATTGATGAGAAAGGCAGTATGAGAAGTCGACACTTCAGAAGTAAAACCCATGTTTTTGACATTTGAGTGGCAAGAAACATTATCCACTTTCTTAACAATTGCAATACAGTGAACCCTTGTTCATCACTCTTAATTGGTTCCGGACGTGACCGAGGTCAATTAATTTCCGCAAAGTAGGAATTATTAATTTAAAAATGTAATATTTCCAAAGCTAGTGCATACCAAAAGCTGTTTATGACTTTCTAAATAAAGTGCATTTCTCAACATTATGACAGCCCTCTAAACATGAAATAACACCAACATAGTCACCTTTACACTCCTTTAATCCAATATAGTAATGCTGCCTTAGGCTGAGCCAATCAGTGGCCACAATGCTGAAGAGCACACTCTGATTGGTTTGGTCTCATCTCGTAGCCAATACTACTGTAGTATTGATATTTTTAGTCAATCTAACCATTATTTTAATACTTTAAAATACTCAATTTAGGCCAACAATACGTAGAATATACATGAAAAAAGTGCAATTGTGTAGCTGCAAACTTCAAAGTGATACATTCCAAGGGATGGCTGTAAATCATTCAAACCACATTGTTTTTGGACTTTGGGTTGTGTGTGGAGAAAAAGACTGCTGCAAATCAATTGAGTCAACATTTTCCAGCAGGAAGATGCTTTGACAAGACGTGATGTCGTCGAACTGTAAAAATGAATTTAAAGAGTGTTCTAAAACTACGAGCAGCATAGTAGAAAACATTTTAAGATAAAGACTAGTACAGGCAACCCACGGTACGGTTTGTACCTTGGTTTTTGGACCACTGATTTGGTTCATTTTCAGTACGTCTTTTGTGTTTAAGGAGAAAACTTTTTCCCCAAAATGTCTCTCAAAAGTATAATTTGTGTACTGATAAGACATTTCTTAAATGAACAGAAACCAAACAAAACACCTTCAAATGGTAAATTACTACTTATTTCTGCACTATTTGTACATCAGTGCTTCTCACCAGTGGTTTGGCAGCGGTTCGCACAATGAAAATGGCAAGCGTGACCCAACTTGCACACATTTATTAAGTCAAATAGCTTATAGCTTGAATTTGAAGTAGTGAAAAATAACACTGTGCCAGCATAAGTCCAATGATCACTTTACAGTTTTTATCCACATATTGAAGAAAACAAAACATTTTAAAACAGAAACTCAGAAGTGTCTGTAGAGTTTTTCAGATATGGTATATATGAGGAGCTGAATCAGAGCAAACACATAAATATTAAGTGTGAATAAAACATATATAAACATAAAAACATGTTATTCTTCTGATTAACTCAGTTTGGCCAAATAGTTCAGTCACATCGTTTTACCTGCAACTCCACATTGTGTGCAGAATTGGTTCAGGCAATGAGCTACAGTCATGAATGGTGAGATGCTGTCTCTCGCGAGAGGGTTCAACAGATTTGAATAAAGACATTGTTCCTTTAAATTGTGGACTTTTACCTTCTCTGCTCATGCTGTACATGATTTGGTTTTTTTTGTCGAAGAGAGGGGGCATAGGGGGAGGTATGGGTAGAGGCTTGAACAGTGCTTGAACAGTGCTTGAACATTTCGCCGCAGGGAAGGCTTTATGCTACCTGCACAGGTGTGCGTGCACACACACACCCGCACACTTCAAAATAAATTACAAAAACAAAACACTGCGGTCCACTAGGGCAGATTGTCCCGTGCAGAGCAGACCAAACACTCCTGTATTTTACTGTGTATAGTTGCATCCTTAAAAAAAGATAAATTATCAAAAATACTTTTTACTTTGTTTCCAATATTCGTGTTTTTCACTATTTGCAGGGTTTTGGAATGTACCGTAACCCCCATTCATAGGGTGGATCTACTGTAAATGTAGTTATGCTATCATCAAATGCCAGTTACTTACAGTCTGGTAATGATGTTGGACAGCCACCTCGTTGTTCAGACGCCGTGCTCTGTTCTGGCTCACGTTGAACGACATAACCTGCAGTAATGCACGCTGAAAGAAGAACACACATCAGTAATCGTTAACCAAGACTCTTCTCCAGATCATACCTGCAGGTGCTGATGGTGGTGTTGACTGGCCATCTGGTCTCGGCCTGCTTTTTCTTTGCGCCCTGTCACATCTGCGGAGGCGCTTAAGAATGAAACTGGTAGGTCCGAGTTGGCAGTAAAAGCTAAATTTTTAAAAAAAGAGGATACACGCCCTCCATTTTAACACGGCTCGACGCTGAGCGCACCGAATGGTCAGCTGCTCCGCCCCTTTCAAACGCTCCTCCTCGCTGTGTTTTCGACGCCACGCAATCCTCCACACTTCCCAGCTCTGCCTCATCAAGAGAAGATGGGCGGTGTGCATAGCCACAGCTGAATGACAGAGAGAAAGAATGAATTCTGAACGGTGACGCTTTTACAAAAATGACTTAAAAGATCTCCAAGATAACCTTGTAACTGTTTCTTGTGCTGGCGAGAGGAGACAACAGTTCGCCACTGAATCAGCCATTTCTTTTTCCCGCTGCTGATGTAGTGAAGAGAGGCTTTGGATTCATTCTCTCTTTGGGAACAAACAGCAGCGTGCCTCTCTTTCCACTGAAGAAAAGCCTTTCCCAAAAGAAAACAAGAAAGAGGTTAACACACTAGGGATGGGATTTCTTGCTCTCTGAAGACGGTTGGATCTTTAGGAGTCGTTCCGTTCAAAAGAGTGGCTTGTAAATATATTTAGTTTTTTTAAACTGTTTTTCTTTTCTTTTTTGATCAAGGACACAATCCTAAGTATTATTAGAATCATTAATTTTCACAAATACTACTCTATTGGTGGGATAATTTTAAAATATTGGCTATAATTTTGTTTTGTTTTGTTTTTTTCTTGACATCCTGTCCAGCCACCCAGGCAAATCATATTGTTGATGTAGATGCCCATATTTGCTTTACAAAAGAGAAGTGTGGGATGCTTTTCTTGTTGCCTTATTTATACTTGACTTCATTAAATGGACATATTTAGTTTTTGGCGCAGCCGGACCGCAGCAGGAGGGGACAGAAAGAAGAAAAAAAGAATACATGGGGGAAATTGCGGGGACAAGAGGGGGATAGGACAGAAAGGGACAATAACAAAAACAACAAAATCATCAGCAAATACGATACCAAAAATTATAACAAAGAAGAACCAATGAATTAAGTAAATACAATAATAATACAGAAATGACAATGAACATTATTGCACACAAATGGAGCAATACAACTACCAATAGGTTTGGGGCGGCGTGGCGAAGTTGGTAGAGTGGTTGTGCCAGCAATCGGAGGGTTGCTGGTTACTGGGGTTCAATCCCCACCTTCTACCATCCTAGTCACGTCCGTTGTGTCCTTGGGCAAGACACTTCACCCTTGCTCCTGATGGCTGCTGGTTAGCGCCTTGCATGGCAGCTCCCGCCATCAGTGTGTGAATGTGTGTGTGAATGGGTGAATGTGGAAATACTGTCAAAGCGCTTTGAGTACCTTGAAGGTAGAAAAGCGCTATACAAGTATAACCCATTTATCATTTAATAGAAATAACACTATTGATAATGAATAATAATAATAATAATAATTACCTCTATTATAAACATTACAATCACTTCAAATGCAACAACTCCTTCATGTAATGAATACTTAAATTACAAAAAAAAGCAGATAAGGGGGGTAGAAAGACGAGCGGACTATATTAACCTTATAGATTCCTTTAAAGGCGGCACGGCTTGTTATGCGGTCAGTGATCAGATCAACGCATACGTCAGTGCAAAGATGAGTAAGGAGACTCCAACTGGTGTGCTTGTTGGAAAATATCACTCCAAAATAAACCCCAACAGGACTTCAGATAAAACAGTTACCAAGTTGTGAGCAAATATACGTACACTCAAAAGGTTCCCGTATGATATTCTGATAATAAAAATTTAATTTGTGTCCAAATATCGGGGTATATTTCAAGTTAATTTAATTTATGGAACCAAGTAATAACATGAGATGAATCATGATAATCCAGATTCAAAAGTGTGATTAATCTTATTAAAAATATAATTTGACAGCCAGGGCCAACTTAATTTAAGGAGGGGCCTTGAGGCTGTAGGGGTTTTGCACCCAACCACCACCGAAAACATAGTTTGAAAAAAATAAAAAAATAAAATCATGATTGCACTTGATTGATTGATTGATTGAGACTTTTATTAGTAGGTTGCACAGTGAAGTACATATTCCGTACAATTGACCACTAAATGGTAACACCCGAATAAGTTTTTCAACTTGTTTAAAGGCCTACTGAAACCCACTACTACCGACCACGCAGTCTGATAGTTTATATATCAATGATGAAATCTTAACATTGCAACACATGCCAATACGGCCGGGTTAACTTATAAAGTGCAATTTTAAGTTTCCTGCGAAACTTCCGGTTGAAAACGTCTATGTATGATGACGTATGCGCGTGACGTCAATCGTTGGAACGAAAGTATTCGGACACCATTGCATCCAATACAAAAAGCTCTGTTTTCATCGCAAAATTCCACAGTATTCTGGACATCTGTGTTGGTGAATCTTTTGCAATTTGTTTAATGAACAATGAAGACTGCAAAGAAGAAAGCTGTAGGTGGGATCAGTGTATTAGCTGCTGGCTGCAGCAACACAACCAGGAGGACTTTGACTTGGATAGCAGACGCGCTATCCGACGCTAGCTGCCGCTAGCCGCCGACCGCATCGATGATCGTGTGAAGTCCGTCGCTCTGTCGATCGCTGGAACGCAGGTGAGCACGGGTGTTGATGAGCAGATGAGGGCTGGCTGGCGTAAGGTGGATAGCTAATGTTTTTAGCATAGCTCTGTGAGGTCCCGTAGCTAAGTTAGCTTCAATGGCGTCATTAGCAACAGCATTGTTAAGCTTCGCCAGGCTGGAAAGCATTAACCGTGTAGTTACAGCTCCATGGTTTAATAGTATTGTTGATTTTCTGTCTATCCTTCCAGTGAGGGGTTTATTTCTTTTGTTTCTATCTGCAGTTAAATCCGATGCTATCACGTTAGCTCCGTAGCTAAAGTGCTTCGCCGATGTATTGTCGTGGAGATAAAAGTCACTGTGAATGTCCATTTCGCGTTCTCGACTCTCATTTTCAAGAGGATATAGTATCCGAGGTGGTTTAAAATACAAATCCGTGATCCACAATAGAAAAAGGAGAAAGTGTGGAATCCAATTAACCCTTACACCTAAGTTACGGTCAGAGCGAAAAAAGATACGTCCTGCACTGCACTCTAATCCTTCACTCTCACGTTCCTCATCCACAAATCTTTCATCCTCGCTCAAATTAATGGGGTAATCGTCGCTTTCTCGGTCCGAATCGCTCTCGCTGCTGGTGTAAACAATGGGAAAATGTGAGGAGCCCTTCAACCTGCGACGTCACGATACTTCCGGTACAGGCAAGGCTTTTTTTTATCAGCGACCAAAAGTTGCGAACTTTATCGTCAATGTTGTCTACTAAATCCTTTCAGCAAAAATATGGCAATATCGCGAAATGATCAAGTATGACACATAGAATGGATCTGCTATCCCAGTTTAAATGGAAAAAAATCATTTCAGTAGGCCTTTAAGTCGGGGTCCACTTAAATTGATTCATGATACAGATATATACTATCAGATATATACTATCATCATAATACAGTCATCACACAAGATAATCACATTGAACTATTTACATTATTTACAATCCGGGGTGTGGAGGGGGGGGGGGTAGGTTTGGTTGTTATCATCAGTCATCAACAATTGAGAACAGAGAAATGGATATTGGAACAGTGTAGGTCTGACTTGGTAGGATATGTACAGCGAGAGAGAGAGAGAGAGAGAGAGAGAGAGAGAGAGAGAGAGAGAGAGAGAGAGAGAGAGAGAGAAAGATAGAGAGATCAGAAGGCATAAGAAAAAGTATCTGCATTTGATTGTTTACATTTGATTATTAACAATCCGGGGAGGGTGTTAGTTTAGAGTTGTAGCTGCCTGGAGGTGTACTTTTATTGCGGTTTTGAAGGAGGATAGAGATGCCCTTTCTTTTATACCTGTTGGGAGCGCATTCCACATTGATGTGGCATAGAAAGAGAATGAGTTAAGACCTTTGTTAGATCGGAATCTGGGTTTAACGTGGTTAGTGGAGCTCCCCCTGGTGTTGTGGTTATGGCGGTCGTTTACATTAAAGGCCTACTGAAATTAATTTTTTTTATTTAAACGGGGATAGCAGATCCATTCCATGTGTCATACTTGATCATTTCGCGATATTGCCATATTTTTGCTGAAAGGATTTAGTAGAGAACATCGACGATAAAGTTTTGGTCGCCGATAAAAAAGCCTTGCCTGTACCGGAAGTAGCGTGACGTCACAGGTTGAAGGGCTCCTCACATTTCCCCATTGTTTACACCAGCAGCGAGAGCGATTCGGACCGAGAAAGCGACGATTACCCCATTAATTTGAGCCAGGATGAAAGATTTGTGGATGAGGAACGTGAGAGTGAAGGACTAGAGTGCAGTGCAGGACGTATCTTTTTTCGCTCTGACCGTAACTTAGGTACAGGGGTTCATTGGATTCCACACTCTCTCCTTTTTCTATTGTGGATCACGGATTTGTATTTTAAACCACCTCAACTATATCCTCTTGAAAATGAGAGTCGAGAACGCGAAATGGACATTCACAGTGACTTTTATCTCCACGACAATACATCGGCGAAGCACTTTAGCTACGGACCTAACGTGATAGCATTGGGCTTAACTGCAGATAGAAACAAAAGAAATAAACCCCTGACTGGAAGGATAGACAGAAAATCAACAATACTATTAAACCATGGACCTGTAACTACACGGTTAATGCTTTCCAGCCTGGCGAAGCTTAACAATTCTGTTGCTAACGACGCCATTGAAGCTAACTTAGCTACGGGACCTCACAGAGCTATGCTAAAAACATTAGCTATCCACCTACGCCAGCCAGCCCTCATCTGCTCATCAACACCCGTGCTCACCTGCGTTCCAGCGATCGACGGAGCGGCGAAGGACTTCACCCGATCATCGATGAGGTCGGCGGCTAGCGTCGGATAGCGCGTCTGCTATCCATCTCAAAGTCCTCCTGGTTGTGTTGCTGCAGCCAGCCGCTAATACACCGATCCCACCTACAGCTTTCTTCTTTGCAGTCTTCATTGTTCATTAAACAAATTGCAAAAGATTCACCAACACAGATGTCCAGAATACTGTGGAATTTTGCGATGAAAACAGAGCTTTTTTTATTGGATACAATGATGTCCGAATACTTCCGTTTCAACGACTGACGTCACGCGCATACGTCATCATACATAGACGTTTTCAACCGGAAGTTTCGCGGGAAATTTAAAATTGCACTTTATAAGTTAACCCGGCCGTATTGGCATGTGTTGCAATGTTAAGATTTCATCATTGATATATAAACTATCAGACTGCGTGGTCGGTAGTAGTGGGTTTCAGTAGGCCTTTAAGGAAGTAGTTTGACATGTACTTCGGTATCAGGGAGGTGTAGCGGATTTTATAGACTAGGCACAGTGCAAGTTGTTTTACTCTGTCCTCCACACTGAGCCAGCCCACTTTGGAGAAGTGGGTAGGAGTGAGGTGGGATCTGGGGTGGAGGTCTAGAAGTAATCTGACTGGCTTGTTCTGGGGTGTTTGGAGTTTAGATTTGAGGGTTTTGGAGGTGCGAGGGTACCAGGAGGTGCATGCGTAATCGAAAAAGGGTTGAACGAGAGTTCCCGCCAGAATCCTCATGGTGCTTTTGTTGACCAGAGAGGAGATTCTATAGAGAAATCTCGTTCGTTGGTTGACCTTTTTGATTACCTTGGTTGCCATTTTATCACAGGAAAGATTAGCCTCTAGAATGGAACCTAGGTAGGTGACCCCATCTTTCCTGGTGATGACAATGTCACCCACATTTATAGTGAAGTCATTGACTTTCTTAAGGTTGATGTGGGACCCAAACAGGATGGATTCCGTTTTACCCAAGTGTATGGATAGCTTGTTGTCAGCGAGCCAGGTGCAAGTTCTACAGAGTTCAGCACTGAGGATGTTTTCCACCTGTGACTTGTCCCTGTCTGATACCAGCAAGGCCGAGTCATCCGTAAACAAGAACAATTCACAGTCGCATGCCGATAAGTCGTTTATGTATATTCGGAGCAGTAAAGGCCCTAACATACTGCCTTGGGGGACTCCACAACTTACTGAGAGGGGGGGGGGGACACGGTGCCGTTCACCTCTACCACCTGTTCCCTCCCCTCCAAGTAAGATTGCATCCAGCTCGATGAGTTTTGTTGAATCCGATTGCTCTGAGGTTATCCAACAGTATAGCGTGGTTAACGGTGTCAAAGGCCTTCTGAAGGTCCAGCATGACCATGCCGCAGTATTTGCCCGCGTCCACCTCATGTTTGATGTGGTCGGTCAGATAGAGAAGGCGTGTCAGTGGAGTGGTTAGTTCTGAAGCCGGATTGGAATTTGTACATGAGTTTATTAGTGGCAAGGTAACTATCGACCCGTTCATAAACTATTTTTTCCATTACTTTCGAAATGGAACTGAGAATAGAAACAGGTCGGTAGTTGCCAGGTTCCAATTTGCTTCTTTTTTAAAGAGGGGAGTTACTTAACAGAACAGCAACAATTTAAAAATATCAGTACCCCGCTTTCCGCCCGAATGCAGCTGAGATAGGCTCCAGCGCCCCCCGCGAACCCGAAAGGGACAAGCGGTAGAAAATTGATGGATTGAAAAATTTAAAAATAATTTCACTCAAGAATACATCTCCTTCGCGAGGGGTGCATCCACGTCTGTGCGAGTGTAATAGAAGCCAGTCAGCTTCAAGTAAAGTGCTGGCGATCCGGAAGACTGCCTGTGTTTTAGCTCAATAGTTGTACGCTGGTTTCTCACACAAGCAAAGTGCGTCCGAGCCCCGCTCGCAGCAGTAGGAAAACAAAGCCCAGCCGAGAGAGAGGGAACACAATCACTAGACAAAGCTGAGCGGTTTTTGATTGACAGCTATGAACATCAATCATTACATTACGCAGTCAAGATCAGGGGCCCCTGATTGGGTGAAATCCCTGGGGTTCAGCCCAGGTAAGCCTGTGCATTAAGGTGGCCTTGTTGACAGCACTAGTAAAAAGTGAATAATGTACAAAACCCAAAACCAGTGAAGTTGGCACATTGTGTAATTCGTAAATAAAAACAGAATACAATAATTTGCAGATCCCTTTCAACTTATATTCAATTGAATAGACTGCAATGACAAGATATTTAATGTTCGAACTGAGAAACTTAATTTTGTTTTGCAAGTAATCATTAACTTAGAATTTAATGGCAGCAACACATTGCAAAAAAGTTGGCACGGGCAATTTTACCACTGTGTTACATGGCCTTTCCTTTTAACAACACTCAGTAAACGTTTAGGAACTGAGACCAATTTTTTAAGGTTTTCAGGTGGAATTCCTTTCCATTCTTGCTTGATGTACAGCTTAAGTTGTTCAACAGTCCGGGGTCTCTGTTGTGGTATTTTAGGCTTCATAATGCGCCACACATTTTCAATGTGAGACAGTTCGGACTACAGGCAGGCCAGTCTAGTACCTGCACTCTTTTACTACGAAGTTACGCTGTTGTAACACGTGGCTTGGCATTGTCTTGCTGAAATAAGCAGGGGCGTCCATGATAACATTGCTTGGATGGCTACATATGTTGCTCCAAAACCTGTATGTACCTTTCAGCATTAATGGTGCCTTCACAGATGTGTAACTTACCCATGCCTTGGGCACTAATACACCCTCATACCATCACAGATGCTGGCTTTTGAACTTTGCGCCTATAACAGTCCGGATGGTTCTTTTCCTCTTTGGTCCGGAGGACACGACGTCCAGTTTCCAAAAACAATTTGAAATGTGGACTCGTCGGACCACAAAACACTTTTCCACTTTGCATCAGTCCATCTTAGATGAGCTCGGGCTCAGCGAAGCCGGCAGCGTTTCTGGGTGTCATTTCTGGGCTTTTGCTTTGCATAGTAGAGTTTATCTGGTACTTACAGATGTAGCGACAAACTGTAGTTACTGACAGTGGTTTTGTGAAGTGTTCCTGAGCTTATGTGGTGATATCCTTTACACACTGATGTTGCTTTTTGAGGCAGTACCGCCTGAGGGATCGAAGGTTCGTAATATCATTGCTTATGTGCAGTGATTTCTCCAGATTCTCTGAACCTTGATGATATTACGGAGCGTAGATGGTGAAATCTCTAAATTCCTTGCAATAGCTCGTTGAGAAATGTTGTTCTTAAACTGTTCGACAATTTGCCTATGCATTCGTTCAAAGTGGTGACCCTCGCCCCATCCTTGTTTGCGAATGACTGAGCATTTCATGGAAGCTGCTTTTATACCCATTCATGGCACCCACCTGTTCCCAATTAGCCTGTTGACCTGTGGGATGTTCGAAATAAGTGTTTGATGAGCATTCCTTACCTTTCTCAGTATTTGTTGCCACTTGTGCCAGCTTTTTTGAAACATGTTGCAGGCATCAAATTCCAAACGAGCTAATATTTGCAAAAAATAACAAAGTTTACCAGTTCGAACGTTAAGTATCTTGTCTTTGCAGTCTATTCAATTGAATATAAGTTGAAAAAGATTTGCAAATCAGTGTATTCTCTTTTTATTTACCACATTTACACAACGTGCCAACTTCACTGGTTTTGGGGTTTGTACATAAAAGTGCCTTTTGGAGACACACTATGGCGTCAAAGCAGTGCGAATTCAGCTTGTGCTGTTTCTCTACGCGTACGTAGTTCCTTTCCCTTTTGGCACTTGCTTTGGAGCGGGTATCTACAACACGGCCAGGCGCCATCCCTCCTTTCTGATTGGTCACTTTAAAATGTTACAGTCAAACAGTGTATACCTTCTGATTAGCATTAAAGCCATTAGATATTTGTGTATTTTGTCATTTAATATACAGGTGTAACATAATAATTAGAATATCGGGCAAAGGTTCACTTATTTCAGCAATTTGATTTACAAGGTGAAATTAATAAGTGACAAAGGCTCATAACAGGGACGGTGTGGCGCGATTGGGAGAGTGACCGTGCCAGCAACCCGAGGGTTCCTGGTTCGATCCCCACCTTCTACCAACCTCGTCACGTCCATTGTGTCCTTGAGCAAGACACTTTACCCTTGCTCCTGACGGGTCGTGGTTAGGGCCTCGAATGGCAGCTCCCGCTATCAGTGTGTGAATGTGTGTATGAATGGGTGAATGTGGAAATAGTTTCAAAGGGCTTTGAGTACCTTGAAGGTAGAAAAGCGCAATACATTTACCATTAGACCATAACATGCAACTCAAGCTATCTCAAGCCTTCTTTAGACATAATACAGCTTATGAAATCTTCAAATTGAAAATCTCCAAAATGTTGGGGTTTTCAAAAACTGTAAGCCATGATCATCAAAATTAGAACAAATAAAGGTTTGACGTATCTCACGTTGCAACTAATGAGTTAAATCACATATGCCATGTTACATTTGAAGTTGAATTGCTGACATGAAAGGACTTTTGTATGATATTCAAATTGTTTTTGTTTCAGCTGTGCATGGTTTACACTACAACCTATCAAACGATGACATCACCATTTCCAGGGATGAAAATTGATAAGATGTGTACAATTCCGATTCAGTTCTCAATTCTGCTTAATGATTAATGGGATAGGCTCCAGCACCCCCGTGACCCCGAGAGATACAAGCGGTAGAAAATGGATGGATGGATGGGTTTCTTGATGTTTTTTCAAGGGTTTTATGGGCGCGATAGAGGACTTTCGATCTGTTGATTCAGTTGTTCATTATTTATTTCCGATTTTGAACGATAAAAAAGCCAAGTATATGTGTTCTTGTCTTATATAAGGATTGTGAATGATAGACAGCACATCTCTTTGCAAATGTTGCATATTTCCAGTATGACTCAAGGTTTCCCGCAGCGCTTTGTTGTTAAGGCGGCCGCCTTAACAACAAAGAGCCACCGCCTAAACTAACGTCTTAACAAGATCTCCAGCCACACATGCGCATTTAAAAAACTATCTCTGTCCCCAAGCAAACACATACACCGAGTGTCATATGCATGCCAAAATACTGGGGGCGCCGTAGCCTAGGACTTAAGACCATTTTAGCCAATCAGAAACATGCAAAACGCCATTTTACGGAGGCGGCATATAGCAAAAATGGCGGGTCACGGCAACAAAGAATTATATACAGTGGGGAAAAAAAGTATTTAGTCAGCCACCCATTGACAATCAATGGGTGGCTGACTAAATACTTTTTTGCCCCACTGTATGTGGACTGACAGAGGAGTAGAGCTACTTTTAAGCATCGTTTTGGAGTTTAAAGTTAACAAAACTTAAAGTGTTGACTGGGAAAATTGCCAGTCCAAGTATGGTGACATTCTTACCCTATTTTTGGAGCGGTACGGACTTAGAGGGACATCTGAGGAATTTCCTCATCGGAAAGGGGACATCACAAAAACAACTATCGGCACTAAATTGAAAGCGATTCGTGGAAAGTACAGACAAAAAACTATCTCTGTCCCCAAGCAAACGCATACACCGAGTGTCATATGCATGCCAAAATACTGGGGGCGCCGTAGCCTAGGACTTAAGACCATTTTAGCCAATCAGAAACATGCAAAACGCCATTTTACGGAGGCGGCATATAGCAAAAATGGCGGGTCACGGCAACAAAGAATTATATATGTGGACTGACAGAGGAGGAGAGCTACTTTTAAGCATCGTTTTAGAGTTTAAAGTTAACAAAACTTAAAGTGTTGACTGGGAAAATTGCCAGTCCAAGTATGGTGACATTCTTACCCTATTTTTGGAGCGGTACGGACTTAGAGGGACATCTGAGGAATTTCCTCCTCGGAAAGGGGACATCACAAAAACAACTATCGGCACTAAATTGAAAGCGATTTGTGGAAAGTACAGACAAGCAGTCGACGCAGGTGGAAGAAGTGGTTACGGTATAGTTGTTTTGCTGTACTTTGAACTATGCGAGCAGATCTGGGGCGGTTGTACATCAACTACATCCATTCAATTTGGAATAGAAACATCAGATATTGACAAGCTCCCACAGGAGTTTGGATTCTCCATTCACCCTTGACAGCCTGGTCACAGACAAAGATATGCCGAATAATGTACAAGAGCAGCAAGATGCCAATAGGAGCAATCCACAATATTCTGTGGTGAAAGAGAGAAGAGCTCTACTTCAGGTATGTGGGCGCTAACTTCATTGCTAGGAAGTAATATAGTTTCCCACAGAAAATTTGTTAGCTAAGGTGGTGTCTTTCCAGGGGGAGGGGCGTCTCCCGGGACAGGCCGCAGGACGGGGAAGTATATGTACATCTGGGCATCGAAATCTTTTTATATAAACTGCACTGCAATTACAAATGCTCTCAGATCCACTTTCAACAATGTTGAAAGTGGGACAAAAATACTTGCTTTGGAATCAGAAGTCAAGATGGCAAGCATATATTAAAGCTCAGCTGTTTAAGATGTATTTAAATAGGGTTGTATTAAAAATGCTTTGAGTAGTTTCTTGTTATAAATAATATTGAGTTAAGTAAAACTGCAGTTGCATTAAATATTTTTTTTTTCTGTCAAAATTAAAATATCTCAAAGTGCTTTATTGACACACATTGTTTCCCGACGATGTTGAGGGCCATTCGACATGTTGTAAATAACATCTTACACCTGTGCTAAAGAGGGTGTATCCCAAATAATGTATTCATGATTATTGAATGTTATTTTGTAAAAATCCTTATAAACATTTTTTTTTTTCACTAGGCAAAACTCAACAGCCACAAGCAGGTCAGACTAAAACGAAAACTTCCAATCGAGACAAAGTTGCTGAATGCAGTAGAAGAAAACGTCCAGAAAAAGAAGAGACTTCTGGACATGATGGAGACATCAGAGAAGCGATCGTCTGACAATTTAGACAAACTAACATCAAGCGATGATGTGGAGACGTAATGGCAACAGGCCTAGAAACACTGTTCCTTACACCCACCCACCCCCATCCCCGTCCTGCCGCCTGTCCCGGGAGACGCCCCCTCCCCCTAGAGAGACACCACCTGAGCTGACAAATTTTCTGGGGTAAACTGATCTAAAGATATGGTCATAGTGCAGAAGCATTCCCATCCTGATGTTAATCGACCTCAAATCTACGGAAATGGCTGTCTGAAATTGTGGTATGTTGTGATGTTTAAATGGTATTTTCATAAACTTTGCAGATTGTGATACATTGCAACACAATTGAGCATATAAATACAACTTATTTTTCCATTTCACTGGTACTTTAAAGTACAGACACACCAAATGCGGCTTAGTAAAAGCACTTTTAAACTACCTAAAGTCTGGCATCAAGACTAGATTTCGGGTAGCACTTCAAATACCCTATTGCGGCGCTTCTGTGACTTACTCAAAATTGTTGATAAATACAGTAATGCTGTATGACATCTGTACACAAGGCTACAAGTCGACGTTGTGCTGGTGTAAAAGAGCAAAACCCTATGTCATTGTCCAAATACTTCTGCATAAATATGTGTGTGGAAGTGCACGTGTCATGCAAAGATATGGTGGTGATTCACCCTGCTCTGTAGATTCACTGTCCGGAGCTTCAAGGCTTGGTCCTCCATTGTGCAAATGTTTTGATGCTGTTGATACTTAATCTGCCACAACCGCCACAATGACCTGCAAGAGTAACATAATAACCTGTTCAAAAGTCACACTTGACTGTGGATCAACTTTTACATACCGAAGATGTGTGCGTCTGTGCTTTTCTCGGGCTGATTGATTTCTTCTTCTTTTCAGCCGACGCATCTGGACAAAATTCTCCCACTTGTGCCAAAAATGACGCATCCGTCGCCTGTTATCTGATAAACCCAGATAGAGCTTAAATTTGAGAAATTATTTCCTTCAACCTTTTGTGTCAAAAACATACCGAACAATTTAGCTTTAAGTATTTTGCTCTTCTTTTCGTCTTGCAGTGAAATAAATGTTTGCCATCTTTGGAAAGTCAGAAGGAGCAGGTGATACCTTGATGAAAGACACAGTCATTAAGATCTGACAGTCATCATAATTCTGCATAACAATATCTGATTCGAACTTGTGATGACACTCTGCGCGTAGGGACAGACTCCATTCCTTTCTGGACGCCCACCACTCGTCTCTCCATCCCTGAAATATTCGTTTCTGCAGCATATTTTCATAGTGGCACCTGCACATTAAAATAACCTTAGTACAGCAATGGAAAAACGAAAACGACTGATGACTGCATCTTGTTTCAATAGATTGAGTTAGAATTTTTTTTTAAACAATTACTTGGCAACATAAGGAAGGATCTGACCAAAGGTGTTCTGCATCCATATTTTGAAGAACTTCCTTGCCAAGTGCCTGCAGAGATTGTAGAGGTCACACAAACAATACTTACTGCAAAACAAAATGCAACAGACTTAGCACCTTAGTCTTAAATCCTTCAGCCTTCCGCCTTTGTTCCAATTGTATCCAACTCTGTGTGGAATACTTGTACAAGTACATTGAACTGTGCGCGCTTCGCTTTCTACACTAAATCTGACCCTGTCCGATATTGGTCTTTGAAGATCGGCTGATTTTGTTGAGTTGTTTTCCATTACTGCGAAGACGAGACTATTGGTCTAAAATATCGCGTGGAAATAACAAAACACCACATCGACTTTAGAATTGAGGTGGTGAGTTTTATGCCGTAATGTAGTTATAACTTGACAGTCAGTGTACGAACTGTTTGGAGAACTTGACCACCGCGCATTTGTTTCTTCCTTGTCACGTGACGAGAAATGCACGACCGAATTTGTTTCATTTATACACCTGTCAGCAGCGATGTTGTTCTCGACTGACTCGGAGAAGCAAGAGAGCCAAAACAGCGACTAAAAGTTCACAAATCAAGCATACCCCGAAGTAGAACTTAGCTGTCCGAGTATATGCCTTACAACAACTCTAAACTTAGCATACTTTTTCGCGACATTGTCACAAATTATTACGCATTTTTCTCCACTCCTCATGAATGTATGTGTAACTTTAAGTAAATTTGAGTTGTGCTGTCGGTTTTCTCAATATTAGGTATCAAACATGTCAGGCTAGTTTGATTTATACAAAGGCGCGACGGGCACTCCGTTAGCTTTCCGAGGACCTTCTTAAAGCGGCGATCAGAGAAAAAAAATACTGCTACGACTCAGGAAAGAGAGAACGTGTAGACAAGTATTTCAGATTACTCAGAGATAATTTTGTCGTATTAAGACCGTATAGTTATTTAAAGTCACCCTAGTGCTGTTCGTTTCTTCCCATTACTGCAACAACCCAGGCGGTGTACGATTTGTGGGTGGGCTTTATCCCATTCCCCAGCTAGTTGGCTAGCTAGCTAGCTAAGGGGCTAGATTAGCTAGCTAGCCGACGAACGTCAACTATAGCTCAACCACTTTCCTACACAGCCGGCATACCGGTGAGTTGTTGCCTTGTATTTATTCATTAGCGCTTTAGGCAGTCGTAAATTGTATACTGAACAAGATGTAATTGTGTTGTGTAATGTTTGCTAAAACTCTAAATGTAAATATACGACATGTAAGATGTTGTAGAATTAGTGTTTTGTAATGTTTTTTAATCAAAATTTGACTATCCAACATTGTTGCAAATTGCTAATTTGAAATTGCTATTGCCATTTCCTTCAAGCTGAAATCAATCAACGTGCTAATTGGATTGTTGGGACTTTCCAGCTCTCGTCGTCGCCCAGGTGAATTTTAGCGTGCACAACTTTTCTGGCTTTGTAATGTAGTTTCCCTATCGTATTCATTATTTATAGCCTGCTTTTGACTACAAATTGAACCGTGTATTAGACCTGAAATGCCTTTAACTATGGCTGGGCGATATGGACGAAAAAGTATATCTCGATTTGATTGATTGATTGACTGAAACTTTTTCTAGTAGATAGTACATTACATATTTCGTACAATTGACCACTAAATGGTTACACCCCGAATAAGTTTTTCAACTTGTTTAATTTGGGGTCCACGTTAATCATTTCATGGTATATTTTTACTTAAACTCGATATTCGATATATATCTCTGTATTTTTCGGTGAAAGTATACATATAAAGATATTCATTTTTGAGCGATATTCAGTGAAATTGAAGTGAATGACAACTGTACTGTAAACAGTCAGTGGCACTTTTATTAACCCAGTTAGTCAAAATGGGTATTAACAGCACAGAAAAACGGTTTAAGTAGCACAGAATTACATAACACAAATAAAATAGAAAAATATTCTTTCTATGTATAATAAATAACGTAGCTGTGCAAATAATACTAAACGTATCAAACTCAGACAAAAAAATACATTTGCCGGCAGGCACTTTGTGATTTTCCTTCCTGGTTTGATGACCCGCCCTATCTTACCTCTGATTGGCCTGTCACTAACCAATCATGACTCATCATAGTAAACAACCAACCAATCATGGCTGTTCTTATACTGCAAGCACGTCTTGGAAGGGGATGGGTTTAGTAGCCCATGGAGGGGGTGCAGGGTAGAACAAGGAACAAATAAGCGGCGTTTGGTCATTTTAACGTAAAATAAATTATATCTATATTAGGATATCTTCTTAATTCATATCTTTGAAAATATATCGATACATCTTACAAACGCGATATATCGCCCAACCCTACTTTTAACCAAAAGTGTGTCCTCAATTGGGTCATGCAATGGGTGCCCATTAAAATTAAAGACCTACTGAAATGAATTTTTTTTATTTAAACGGGGATATCAGATCCATTCTATGTGTCATACTTGATCATTTCGCGATATTGCCATATTTTTGCTGAAAGGATTTAGTAGAGAACATCAACGATAAAGTTCGCAACTTTTGGTCGCTGATAAAAAAAGCCTTGCCTGTACCGGAAGTAGCGTGACGTCGCAGGTTGAAAGGCTCCTCACATTTCCCCATTGTTTACACCAGCAGCGAGAGCGATTCGGACCGAGAAAGCGACGATTGCCCCGTTAATTTGAGCGAGGATGAAAGATTCGTGGATGAGGAACGTGAGAGGGAAGGACTAGAGTGCAGTGCAGGACGTATCTTTTTTCGCTCTGACCGTAACTTGGGTACAAGGGCTCATTGGATTCCACACTTTCTCCTTTTTCTATTGTGGATCACGGATTTGTATTTTAAACCACCTCGGATACTATATCCCCTTGAAAATGAGTCGAGAACGCGAAATGGACATTCACAGTGACTTTTATCTCCACGACAATACATCCGCAAAGCACTTTAGCTACGGAGCTAACGTGATAGCATCGGGCTTAACTGCAGATAGAAACAAAAGAAATAAACCCCTGACTGGAAGGATAGACAGAAAATCAACAATACTATTAAACCATGGACCTGTAACTACACGGTTAATGCTTTCCAGCCTGGCGAAGCTTAACAATGCTGTTGCTAACAACGCCATTGAAGCTAACTTAGCAACGGGACCTCACAGAGCTATGCTAAAAACATTAGCTATCCACCTACGCCAGCCAGCCCTCATCAACACCCGTGCTCACCTGCATTCCAGCGATCGACGGAAGGACGAAGGACTTCACCCGATCATCCGTGCGGTCGGCGGCTAGCGTCGGATAGCGCGTCTGCTATCCAAGTCAAAGTCCTCCTGGTTGTGTTGCTGTAGCCAGCCGCTAATACACCGATCCCACCTACAACTTTCTTTTTTGCAGTCTTCATTGTTCATTAAACAAATTGCAAAAGATTCACCAACACAGATGTCCAGAATACTGTGGAATTTTTCGATGAAAACCAAGCTTTTTGTATTGGATACAATGGTGTCCGCATACTTCCGTTTCAACGATTGACGTCACGTGCATACGTCATCATACATACCGTAATTTCCGGACTATAAGCCGCTACTTTTTCCCCTCGTTCTGGTCCCTGCGGCTTATACAAGGGTGCGGCTTATTTACGGCCTGTTCTTCTCCGACACCGACGAAGAGGATTTCGGGGGTTTTAGTACGCAGGAGAAGACGATGACACAATGATTAAAGACTGACTTTTCATTATACCGGTAGGCTGGTTATTTTGATAACGTACAGGCGAGCACTTTGTATTACTTTGCACCGTTGTATTATTTGTACTCTGCACGAATGCTGTTCGCCATGTCAAAGATGTGAAAGTTTGATTGAATGATTGAAAGATTTATTGTTTATAAATGGGACGCTTTGTGTTCCCAAACAGTCATCTCTGTCCCGACAATCCCCTCCGTGGTAGCAGGAACCCCTATATACTACGGTAATTACACATCAAAACCCTGCGGCTTATAGTCGGGTGCGGCTTATATATGGGGCAATCTGTATTTTCCCCTAAATTTAGCTGGTGCGGCTTATAGTCAGGTGCGGCTTATAGTCCGGAAATTACGGTACGTCATCATACATAGACGTTTTCACCGGAAGTTTAGCGGGAAATTTAAAATTGCACTTTATAATTTAACCCGGCCGTATTGGCATGTGTTGCAATGTTAAGATTTCATCATTGATATATAAACTATCAGACTGCGTGGTCGGTAGTAGTGGGTTTCAATAGGCCTTTAAGTCCCTGAAATACACAAACTGTTTCCAACAGAGTCATCGTTTGCCTGGAAGCTGTTTGTCTGAATCTGCAATCTGCCATGGACGGTGACGCTTGTGTTGAAGAGAAGATTGGAAGTGGTGATGCTGTGGATCAAGTTACAAAACCAGCAACAGCTCTACATAAATATACCAAGGTGATATAGTGGAATGAAAAAGCAATTGGGGAGGTTTTAATTTTTTAAGCTTTTCTGGGTGTAATGTTTCATTCTGATTCCTCGATATGTAGGAGGAGCTTCTTTATATAAAAGAGCTACCCATCTCCAATGAAAGGCCAGAATGTCTCTCAGAGAAATACGACAGGTAAGACTTTACATGGTTTCCTCTAATGTATTTGATGTTGCCACGGTGCACCGCCACAATTACGTGCAACACTTTAAAAAAGTTTTTTTACTTGAAAACAAAAACTAAGTTATATAATATATTGCGGCGTCCAGAAAAAGACAGTCTGATGCTCTTTTTAGCTTTTATTGCCTGACTTATGATAGAGGGCCCAATTCCAACAAGTATTTCCTCGTGCACACACGTCTGTCTCCGTGCAGTTACAGTATGAATCTGTTCTAAAATGTGGCTAACTGCAACAAGCTACCTCACTGATAGAGCCGACCACCTCCTTTATTATTGGGCACTTATGGTCCAGTTTTGCACACATTATTATTAATTTAATAAATGTGGGAATTTTTTTAATGTTTCTTATTCCAAATTAAATGTGATAAATGCTTATTTAGTGAAACGAAAAAGAAATGTAAAACTGTGTCAATATCCATAAATTAAAGCTGCATCAATAATCGATTTGTAATGGAATTTAGTTCCTGAATCGTAATCGAATCGGGATGTGCCCAAAGATTCCCAGCTCTAATGTCAACCATATGCACAGGGTTGTCTGGATCGGAGGCATGTCCATGATGTGTATGTACTGTAATGTGTCCGCGGACAGCGATCTTCAAAATTTAAGATGACATTGGCGGCTTTTAGGCATAGGAAGGCTCCCAGCAGCAAGAAGCAAGTGTGACGCGTACATTGAACGACAGAAGTAAAGACACTCTAAACTCGAGTACAGTCTACAATAAAACCAGCAATTGATGTTAGATTTATTTTTGATTTCAATAAAGAGTGACTAAAAGGATTGGGGAAGTCTTGAGGGGGAAAAAAAAAAGATTCTCAAAGTACATTGTACAATAAGCAGGAAAAATGGAGCAAAACGATATGTAAGAAACAAAATGTTAATGCTATATAGGGGTGTGGGAAAAAATCGATTCGAATTCGAATCGCGATTCTCACGTTGTGCGATTCAGAATCGATTCCCTTTTTTTTTTAATCGATTTTATTTAATTTAAAAAAAAAAAAATTTTTATTCATCAATCCAACAAAACAATACACAGCAATACCAATGCAATCCAATTCCAAAACCAAACCCGACCCAGCAACACTCAGAACTGCAATAAACAAAGCAATTGAGAGGAGACACAAACATGACACAGAACAAACCAAAAGTAGTGAAACAAAAATTAATATTATCAACAGTATCAATATTAGTTACAATTTCAACATAGCAGTGATTAAAAATCCCCTATTGACATTATCATTAGACATTTATAAAAAATAAAAAAAAGAACAATAGTGTCACAGTGGCTTACACTTGCATCGCATCTCATAAGCTTGACAACACACTTTGTCCAATATTTTCACAAAGATAAAATAAGACATATTTTTGGTTCATTTAAAAGTTAAAACAAATTTACATTATTGCAATCAGTTGATAAAACATTGTCCTTTACAATTATAAAAGCTTTTTACAAAAATCTACTACTCTGCTTGCATGTCAGCAGACTGGGGTAGATCCTGCTGAAATCCTATGTATTGAATGAATACAATCGTTTTGAATCGGGAAAAAAACGTTTTTGAATCGAGAATCGTGTTGAATTGAAAAAAAAATAAATCGATTTTGAATCGAATCGTGACCCCAAGAATCGATATTGAATCGAATCGTGGGACACCCAAAGATTCACAGCCCTAATGCTATACATAATTAGATTTGTTTTAAATGTATGTTTATTGTCCTTTCTTTTCTGTAATGTTCCCCTCTTGTTTTCATGTGTTGTGCCATTTTTTATTTTTAATTTTTATTTTTTTTATTTTTTAGGACTTTTTGAATCTGTACTGCAACCCCATAATATCCCCATTGTAGGACAAAGTCTATCCTATCCCTGCTTTATTCTCAGAATTTGTAGCAACATTCTTTGGTGAACTGATTTTGCAGTACACATGAATGTTAATTAAACCTGTGTTTTTTTTATTACTTATACAGCTGCTGTGAGAATAAGGCTTGACATTTGAGTTGGAGTCAACTGTAAAGCTATTTTAGTTTTTGTCTGCTGAAGCATTAGAATAACTTATTTGGAATTTCATGGTTCAAGGATATGATTTGTCTGTTTTTTTTCCTGGCTGAAATGTGCATTCGTGTGAATAGTGTTAATCTGGAAAAACTTTTTTTTTCTGAGAAATGTAGATATTGTTCCTGTAATTTCTGTCAGCGGGACTGCTTGTAATAGAACGTGCCTTTGGATGATCGTCTGGCTCGTTAAGTGTGTTTCTCTTCATCACATCATGGTTTTGAGGCAACGTTAGTACTTTGTCACATTCTAACAATGTCTCTCCACGGTTCATTCTACACCTTCAAGTGGACAAAAATATTAGACGTTCAAGCAGGGCTGTACAGTACGACAAATTTACTTGCATATTTGACTAAAAATAGATTGTAAGACTAGAAAAAATAAAACGGTAGCACACGTGGGAAGACGGATTTCAACCCTTTCATCCTCATCCATCCATCCATCCATTTCCTACCGCTTATTCCCTTCGGGGGCGCTGGAGCCCATCTCATTTTGCTCCTAAAACAAATCCATAAAAGTTGATATAATCAAGTAAGATTTGGCAAAAAGATTAATTTTCTTCAGTATATCAAGCTAGGCTAATTAATGTAATTAATAGGTTTCTTTAAAACAAACTTCAAATATCTGGCATTTGCAGTTGAGATGTTTCATATGAGAGCACAGTGTGATTTTCCTGGTCATTTCTGGGTAATCCGGGAATTTTCCGATCTGGTAAACATGCTCGCGTGAGTGGACTGTGTGGATGGTAGACTGGTTTAAATCGGATTAGAAATGTGGGATATGCAGAAGTTGGTATGTTGCCCATTCATTGTCTTTAAGGAGAAATTCCCGGTAATTAATGCTGCTTTGAATGTCCAGGGTAAGTGGATGTTGGAACGGTTCGAATTGGTTGAGAAATGTGGGATATGGAGAGGTTTGTATATTGCCCATTCATTTTCAATGGGGAACGTTCCTGGTAATTCCGGGAAAACCAAGATTTTTTTCTAGTATTTTATTTTATAGCTTGAATGTCCTGACCAAGACTGATGTTTTGATGGTGGTAATCGGATAAAAAATGTGGGAGTAGTGAAAATAAAAGATGGACATGCTGAAATTGGGAATTCCTGCTAATCAGGGAATTTTCAGAACCAGTAAACATGTTTGCTGGAATGTCCAGAGTGAGTGGAGTGTGTGATGTTGGAACGGTTGCCATCGGATAAAAAATGTGGAATATGAAGAGGGTTGTAAATACCCATTCATTTTAAATGGGGAAACGTTTCTGGTAATGCTGGGAAAAATGTGAATTTTTGGAACCGGGAAACATTTTGGCTTGAATGAATGTTCAGGTTGAGTGTACTGTATGGATGGTATAACGGTTAGAATCAAGTGAAAAATGTGGGAGTTCTGCAAGTTTTGAAAAATTTCCAAACCTTTTCAATGTGAAAAATGACCTGGAAAATCTGGAATTCCTGGTAATCTGGGATACTTCGATAGAAGAAAAATGTAAGCAATGGTGTCCCCACCGAGCCGAACGTTTTGATACTTGAACGGTTCCAATACGGTAAATTGTGGGTGTAGAAAGGCTTCAAACTTGTATGCACTAGCTGAATCAGAATAACGTGTGAATGCGGGGTTTGCCCTAAAGTGCCAAGATGTTGGGGGCGTGGTCACATGATATCGAATAATTTGCTATATGATTTTCTTTAAAATTCTCCAAATGTATACATTTAAAACAAATCTGTTATGAATTAGTATTGGCATATAAATTTTATTGTTTTGCCATATCTTCAATTATTGCTGCTTTTTGTACAATGTATTCTGAGATTTTTTCAAGTGTTTCCAGGCTTTTAATGACTTATTGTATTAAAAACTACGAATATAGCTTCTTCTTCTGGTGTTATTATAAAATGTACTCGTGTTTAGAGACTCTTAACTTTTTTCCCTCGATGCTAGCTGCAGAGAACATGACCTCACACTTGCTCGAGTTGAACTTTCTCTTCTTAAAAGCCGTCTCTGTTCTATAAAATATTTTCACATTTTGTAGATGGCTGTCCGCGGGTATATCTGATAGTTATACCTGCTACATTGTTGACCTCTATATATTCACCAGCTCTAACTGTATAGATCATATATAAGCTGCCTCATTTTCATTACCTGCAACCCAGACATTAAAATTACGATATAAACCATTGAGAATTCAATCGTACAACGGACATTTTTATGGCATACTGCAAAATCCAATAGCACTAAATGAAGTTAACTTTTTTAACACTTACTATCACAATTTTTCAGGTTTTTTGTATTTCCCCAAGCACATCCCTGATTATTTTATTTTCTAAGAATGCATTTAGATCAGGGCTACGGCTCTGGCTTTGAAACAAAATGTTAAATGGCTGTTAAACTTTAATTTATTTTATTTTACTTAGTTAATTTTACTGTAACCGTATTTTAGAGAGTTTGGAGATCTTGTGATAGAAGTAAAACGCATTTTAATATTTTGACGATTGAAAGGTACGTCACACCCCTATGCGTCATCTTTTGCTGAAAATCTTTTGTTTTTAGCGGTCAACCTTCGGTAAGCTAGTAATAGACAGATCAAAAAAGAGGAACATTTCTGATTTAAAATAGCACATTTAATGCAGATCAGAACACAAGTACTTGGTTAGTTGTGTTTGATTTAATAAATGCAATAGCATAAATGTAATGAAACTAAGTGATGTTATCAACATTTAAAGGAAAACAGTTTGCAGCTCCTGGTGGGTTTTATTTGGTGGGAAATACGCTCAAATGACTATTTGTATGCTCAAGGTTGCTGACCCCGGATTTAGACATATGTCAAGGGGAGTTGGAGCCTAAAACGCAAACAAAATTAGTTTTCATTGGCAAATATGTGGTCATAATTAAGGAAGCATTGGATTGTGTGAAAACATTGTGGGATGAATTGCACCTGGATGGTACTTTAAAAATACTTGAGTACTTGCAACCAGCAGCAGGAGTATTGTTGATGTTGTCAATTAAAGACTGTTGGCTTTTTTAGAGATTTTGATGAAGAAACACCACCAATAATTGTGATCAAGTCCATTTAACCAGACATCTGCTTTTATTGTAATCAGTCATGTGGTATTCTCATGTTTTGGTGTAGTGATGGCGTCTGGGACCCTGAGAAGTGGCGTGCCTCGCTATATCCCACCTCAGGACGCAACTCTCCGATGGACTCTTTTAAAAAGGATTTTTTGGAGGACAGAGTTCCACTTAAACGAAGAATCCCAGGTAATGGACTGTCAAATATACAGAGCAACAATATATTTCATAAACTTCAATACAGTAGAGCTGAAAAATGTAACAACATTTTGATTTTGATTTTGGCTTTTCAAGATCATGAAAATATAATAATCTAAAAAGCGATTAATGGACCGCGCAACATGCATGTAACTTCCGGAGCTTGTGACTGAAACAGATGAGCGAATGAATAATACAAGTTTGGATCTCACTGTGGTTGCAACTTATTTGACGTAGCGCTAGTATGCCTAATCAATCATCCATCCATCCATTTTTTACCGCTTGTCTCGGGGTCGCGAGGGTGCTGGAGCCTATACCAACTGCATTCGACCGGAAGGCGGGGTACACCCTGGACAAGTCGCCACCTCATCGCAGGGCCAACACAGACAGACAACATTCACACTCACATTCACACACTAGGGCCAATTTAGTGTTGCCAATAAAGCTATTCCGGGTGCATGTCTTCACTAAAGTAAAAAAAAAAAGTAAAGTCAATTGATTCCCGCATTTACGTAACTCTGGATGGAGTCACATAATTGGCCAATAAAACGAGATCCGCTGTTATACGCAGAATATCAGCAAAATTGACATAAATGTAAGTGAAATACTGTCATTGGGAGGAAAATGAACATTTGTTTGTGAAAATGTGTCTGGGACCACTCAATGTTCCCCAACGCAGTCAAGCGCCCTGTCCTGAACTAAACAATGGAGAGACGGTCACTTGAAACGGCGACTAAACTACAACGCTAAAGCTAGCAAGCACAATCCATACACCCACAACACATCTCATCTGCGTGTGTTGTTGTGAACAACATCGATGTAAGATCAATGTACAAACAGCAGTCGCAACTTGAGGTGAGGTTTTTTTTTTTTTACAGCCCCAATTTTCTCCTTACTAGTCAAGCTGAGAACAGCATAGCACACTTCCTTCACAATAATAGCGCGGTGCTCCATATCTGTTCTGACTGCGCTTACAAAATAAAGGTTTCAAAAAAGTACCTTACACAAGCATAACTGACTCAAAGCTCTTATTGATACATTTACCGTATTTTTCGGACTATAAGTCGCAGTTTTTTTCATAGTTTGGCCGGGGGTGCGACTTATACTCAGGAGCGACTTATGTGTGAAATTATTAACACATTACCGTAAAATATCAAATATTATTTAGCTCATTCACGTAAGAGACTAGACGTATAAGATTTCATCGGATTTAGCGATTAGGAGTGACAGATTGTTTGGTAAACGTATAGCATGTTCTATATGTTAGTTATTTGAATGACTCTTACCATAATATGTTACGTTAACATACCAGGCACGTTCTCAGTTGGTTATTTATGCGTCATATAACGTACACTTATTCAGCCTGTTGTTCACTATTCTTTATTTATTTTAAATATCCTTTCAAATGTCTATTCTTGGTGTTGGGTTTTATCAAATAAATTTCCCCAAAAAATGCGACTTATACTCTAGTGCGACTTGTGTTTTTTTCCTTCTTTATTATGCATTTTCGGCCGGTGCGACTTATACTCCGAAAAATACGGTACTTAATCATGCTTTGATGTATTGCACCAATAAATGTAAGGGTTATTGCATTTAAAGGTACTGTTTGCAACTTCCCCACAGTAACCTTGTTCAAAACATATTAGCGGTTTAACAGAACACATTTGTTTGACAATTGTCTATTTTTCACAATTGCAAAATGTACGTAATAAAAATTTTCTACCAGCCCAAATAAAATTATTGGACTTTACGACTGTCGCTCACCCGGTCTCATCAACACGTACGTGCAGAGAGCGCATGCGCACATGCAAAAGCAGTCCAAGGGTAGTAATTAACAATTTGCATTCATGTTATGATACATTCAATAACAGCTAACGCTGTCTATCCAAATTGCTTTTAGCTAACACCTACAACGCACGCACGCACGTACGTACGTACGTACGTACGTAAATGCATCATTACGTACGTACGCACGCACGCATGCACGTAAATGCATCATTACGTATGCACGTAAATGCATCATTACGTATGCACGCATGTACGTAAATGCATCATTACGTACGTCGTAAATGCTTAATTACGTACGTACGCACGCACGCATGTACGTAAATGCATCATTACGTACGTAAATGCATCATTATGTACGCATGCACGTACGTAAATGCATCATTGGGTACGCACGCAAACAAATGCATCATTACCGTCAACTCACAAACATTTTATTTTATTGAATTTTATTCGACACAAAAACACATTCTGTGGTGGTAAAATGTACAAAATGGCATTAAAAACAGAACCAAAAACTGATTTTTAATGTTTTTATATTGCTATTGTAATTTAAATTGTATTGTTACTATTATTATTTTTCCTGTTGTGGTTTATGCATAACAAATTTATATTTAGTTTTTTTAAACTATTTCAAGTTGAGTTTTGGTGGTACAATAAATACTCAAATACACAAATTAATTATCGTGTTATTAATCAATCAAAAAATCTTGATTATTTTTGCCATAATCATCGAGCCCTACAATACACCCTATCCCAGGATAGGCAGCAGCTCTATCTTAAAAAACTTGAATTCATTTTACCAGTGTGTACTGATTGCCAACTGGCAAATGGTGGAAATGCCTTAAAGGTGCTGTTTGCAACTTTCTCACAGTAATGCTTCTCAAAGCAAAACGTAACCATAAAACCATTGGCTAGCTTATGTTACCATTAGTGGTTTAACAGAACACATTTGTTTGACAGTTGTCATTACGTATGAGAAGCCGTAAGAAGGTGGGATATATGTAAAATACGTTGGAAAGTTGGCACCCTCCAGGCATCTGTGTAAGTGCTGCAAACAGCCCCTTTAAGTTACCTATGCAACTGATTTTAAGGTTGCAGTTACCGTAGATCAAGAAAGTTGGAAAATTCTGTTTATGCAACATTCTATTGTTTTGTGGGGTTTTTTTGTATTTCTTTCATGCTAAGACAATACTGTGCTTCCACTCAACACTACATTTGATTTCCATACAACATTGCAATGGACCAGTCAGACTGGGTTAAACTTAAGTGAAGAATCTGAAAGTAATTTTGCTTTTAAATTAAACTTTTTTTCTTTTTCTTTTGTAAAATATTAGCTGAAATGAAACCAGTTTGCTGTGTTTTTCTTAAGATCCGCGTGAACGGCTAAAGGAGGATGACTTGGACGTCATATTGAGCCCACAGCGTCGCAGCTTTGGGGGCGGCTGCCAAGGCAATGCTGCACCTGCTGTCCACGCCTCCCGACCAATTAGCCCTCTTGAAAACAAAGAGAATGAGAGTCTCCGTTTGGGAGGGACCCGTAGAATTGGAAGCGGCCGCATCATTGCTGCCCGAGCCTTTGAGCGAGAAGCCCGCCTTGAGGAGAAGAGGGAACGGGAGCGAGACTTCAAGGATAAAAGATTCAGGGTTGGCTGGCATTGCTTTCATTGTAAATCAGTTTTGCATGACATCATGGTTAAGCATATAATTGCCACTTCAGTGTAAAAAGCTTGTGCACATCAGTATCTTAGGACAGTTTTTGATGATAATGCTAAAGTAAAAACAGCATGAATTTGCCCTTCACCTTCATGTTAAGGTAAACTGCTTCCTTTGTGCTTGAACATTTCTTTCCATGAGGTATTATCTTATCTTGCATTAGCAGAAACTAAAGATTCCCTTATTGTTCTATGTCAGCTATCGAATACCTTGAATCATGTGGATCAAACCAATGTTTCATCCTTGGTCCTTTTTATGTCAGAGAGACAGAGACTTTGGAGACAAACGTGTGTTTAGTGAAAGGAGAAGGAATGACTCGTATGCTGAGGAGGAACCAGAGTGGTTCTCTGCTGGTCCTACAAGCCAGTCTGAGACCATCGAGCTCATTGGATTTGATGATAAAATACTGGAAGATGACAGACGCAGCAAGTCAAGGCGCTCAAGGAAGAGGACAGAGTCTGTGAAGGAGGGCAAGTTAAAAACAATTTCAAAAAATTAAATTTTCTTGTGACTGGATTTGTAAGACTTCTGCCTGGTTGGTGATGCTTACTAGTCATGTTTTATTTTTGTGCATCAGTGGTGTGCAATGGACTTCCAGAAGAGCAAGAAGTGAATCTGCGCGCTACAGCTGATCAGGAGGTTCCTCACCCAGATGTGCTGACAGAGCAGTCAACTGGAGACTTTGACTTCAATGAATTTTTTAATCTGGAGAAGACCATGCCTGGATTGGCATCTGTAAGTACTGGGGTGCACTCAGGGGTTGTGAGAGTAGGAAGAGTAGCATCTATTTTAGTTTAGTTTAGTCTTTATTTGAAGGGACATTGCACAGAAACATTAATCTCAAATACAGATATGTTCTGTACCAGATTATAGCTAATTTCCATCTGCTGGCTACCTAAATTAAAGGGATACAAAAATCATGCAATAAAATTATGATAATAAAATCATACTATAGCATGTACGGTAATCAAATTACAATTACAATTTACTCTAAACGGGATAGTTTTCTTTGAATTACACATTCTGATTTCCTCTTAGGCTCTAAGTATCTGTTTCCTGTGCTACAAAATATCACTACAATATGCTGTTACTGCAATTCGATCACAACTCAATGGTTGACTGTTGACAGGTTGAAGAAGTTATCTTTATTTCACATTTAAAATCATGTGTATGTGTATATTGTGGCTTGCATATTTGAGATAAAACCTAATTGCAATTTTTAGCTCAAATTGTGGTTCAATTTGCGATTTTTATATTTTATACGTAAAAAAAAATTGGAATGATAAGTGAAGGAAGACATTCTACTTTTACAGGGTATCCGTGAGGTCTTAGTCTTAAATCCAACAATTTGAATTGAAGGCCTTAAAATGTCTAAAATCCTCCTAAAATCTCATTAGGTTTTAAATGGGATTTTAAAAGGTCTTAAGATCTATTTACGTTACTTTTATTTCAAACATGCATGAACTTCAGTCTTGTTTTTAAATGTTTAGATTTTTGAGGATGCGATAACATAACTACAAAACTGAACTAAAGTATGCTGGTACCTGTGCTGTCCGGTCAGAATTTATCGCGCACCATCAGCTAGTGTGCTGTGCGCACACAGAAGTGTGTCGATACAGCTTAGCATAGCAGTGGAGAAAACTTAATGAAAACCCACCGCAAAGCTAAATTACTTGTAGAAGATGGGTAAGTGCAAGTTCTAACGATTTATGGCCCCGGAACAATCAATTTAATGCATGGTTGAAGCCGGTGGATATTGACGTATAAAGTGTTTAAGACTTGTTTGTAAACATGGCGATGAAAGTGAATGGTATGATGTATAAGTCCAAAGTCTGTGTCAAAAGATGCTGAAACGCCACAAACTCTTGCACAACTATAC
Source organism: Entelurus aequoreus (assembly GCF_033978785.1). Lineage (NCBI taxonomy): Eukaryota > Metazoa > Chordata > Actinopteri > Syngnathiformes > Syngnathidae > Entelurus > Entelurus aequoreus. The sequence goes on along the minus strand of NC_084731.1, from coordinate 43,304,515 downwards.
AAAGATCAACTTTAAAGGCCTACTGAAACCCACTACTACCGACCACGCAGTCTGATAGTTTATATATCAATGATGAAATCTTAACATTGCAACACATGCCAATACGGCCGGGTTAAATTATAAAGTGCAATTTTAAATTTCCCGCTAAACTTCCGGTTGAAAACGTCTATGTATGATGACATATGCACGTGACGTCAATCGTTGAAACGGAAGTATGCGGACACCATTGTATCCAATACAAAAAGCTTGGTTTTCATCGAAAAATTCCACAGTATTCTGGACATCTGTGTTGGTGAATCTTTTGCAATTTGTTTAATGAACAATGAAGACTGCAAAAAGAAAGTTGTAGGTGGGATCAGTGTTTTAGCGGCTGGCTACAGCAACACAACCAGGAGGACTTTGACTTGGATAGCAGACGCGCTAGCCGGCGACCGCACGGATGATCGGGTGAAGTCCTTCGTCCTTCCGTCGATCGCTGGAACGCAGGTGAGCACGGGTGTTGATGAGGGCTGGCTCGCGTAGGTGGATAGCTAATGTTTTTAGCATAGCTCTGTGAGGTCCCGTTGCTAAGTTAGCTTCAATGGCGTCGTTAGCAACAGCATTGTTAAGCTTCGCCAGGCTGGAAAGCATTAACCGTGTAGTTACAGGTCCATGGTTTAATAGTATTGTTGATTTTCTGTCTATCCTTCCAGTCAGGGGCTTATTTATTTTGTTTCTATCTGCAGTTAAGCCCGATGCTATCACGTTAGCTCCTTAGCTAAAGTGCTTTGCGGATGTATTGTCGTGGAGATAAAAGTCACTGTGAATGTCCATTTCGCGTTCTCGACTCATTTTCAAGGGGATATAGTATCCGAGGTGGTTTAAAATACAAATCCGTGATCCACAATAGAAAAAGGAGAGAGTGTGGAATCCAATGAGCCAGCTTGTACCTAAGTTACAGTCAGAGCGAAAAAAGATGCGTCCTGCACTGCACTCTAGTCCTTCACTCTCACGTTCCTCATCCACAAATCTTTCATCCTGGCTCAAATTAATGGGGTAATCGTCGCTTTCTCGGTCCGAATCGCTCTCGCTGCTGGTGTAAACAATGGGGAAATGTGAGGAGCCTTTCAACCTGTGACGTCACGCTACTTCCGGTACAGGCAAGGCTTTTTTATCAGCGACCAAAAGTTGCGAACTTTATCGTCGATGTTCTCTACTAAATCCTTTCAGCAAAAATATGGCAATATCGCGAAATGATCAAGTATGACACATAGAATGGATCTGCTATCCCCGTTTAAATAAAAAAAATTCATTTCAGTAGGCCTTTAACCCCCAAAGGAGTGTTATGAGGGTAAAGTGGCGCCAATTGCCGAAGGAAATCAATATGAAATGTTTACTAGTGAAATCATATTATTGCATACATTAAGCACTCAGTTTATGGGGTGAGGAAAGCAAAGATGATTTAACTTGTCATGCTTAAATATAAACTAGTCCTTGTTTATAAGCAATATGTTTTCAAAAAAAGTCACAGACAGGTAAAAATGTATTCATACACACGAGATAAAACATGATCTGAGCAAATTTGAATTTTGTTCACATCCAAATTCTGTTGGGGCTTGCAAGCCACAATCGCCTTCTTTCTTTGTAGACAATTGCTCTGTCGGCACTGTTTTTCACAGATTTGCGCAGATACAGTAGTAGTACTGTAGATGTTTTTTTTCTGTTTGCTCAATTCTGACTAACATAAACACTGCACAAGTTAACTATTTGGCTTTAGCAGAGATGATTTGATATGGAGCACACTGCAACTTTTGCAAGAAAACAGTTCTATGGCAAATCGGAAAAAAAGCTGGTATGTTTAGTATTTTTTTCAATTAGTTTACAATAGCGATGAGCGGCTTCTGTATTTGGTTAGTTTAACCATTTTGTTTGTGAAAGAGCAGTTAATGAATACATATGAGTTTATACATTTAAAAAATGCAGGGAAAACATCCTTTTGCGCTTGCATCCTTTGGTGTGCTGCTGCTTGGCTTATTTTCCTCCACTTTTTCTGCCTTCTGTCTTTTAGATGATCGAGGATGTTTTAGGGGAAGGACCTGTATCAGCAAGCCGCTTCAGTCAATGGTTCTCCAGTAACTTGAGCCCTTCGGGCAGCCACTCAAGCAGTCTGAGGTCCACTCCGCACGAGGAGCTGGAAAAACTAGCAGGTAGGATTTCTTATGTTCCAGTGCGGAGGAAAAGTCAAGTTTCCATCTCAATCTCGCAACTCTCTCCGCTAAAGGACTTGAAGGCCTTGGGACATCCTCAGGTCAAGGTCCCGCTTCATACTTCACACCCATTCAATCGGAGGGCAAAGAGAAGGTGGACATACTGGAACTGCTGCACAAGGCCAAAATAGACCTAAAGCCTCTTCTCTCCACCCTTTCTGTCAACAAGGCTCGCCTACGGGAAAGCAGTGAGTGTTATGTAAAAAATGCTGTTTACGCCGAATACAATATGATGCATTTTATTCATGTTCCATAACCTTGCAACCTCCGGAAACTTTCGGTTAAGATAAATTAACTGCTTAGGTGTTAGCGATATGACCTAACATGCAGGGGTTCATCAAGTTTTATCATCTCAACCACAGCTCACTCTGGAGCAGTGCTGTCTCTGGAGGAGGTGGAGGGGGAGATGAAGGGCCTGAAACTAGGCTCACAACCAAATGTGCAAAATGTAGCCCCACCAAAAAGAGGAAATGGGACACCCTTCATGGCCGAGCATTTAGAGGAGGCTTTGACTGGTGGCCCCAGTGTCCGCCCACGCCGGCGTGACACGGACATGTCCGCTTTTAATAAACTGGTCAGCAGCATGAAGGCAAGTGGAACTCTACCAACTCATCCAAAATCCAGCTCAAGCAATGTAAGTATCATTTAAATACATGTACATCAACGTATGAGCTAAATTGGTTAGGTGACAGAGCTCTTGACTCAAAACAATTGAACATACTCTTTTTTTTTTTTTTTTTTTTCTTTTTTTTTGCCCTCAAGTGACGCAGATCAAACATTTTTTGCCAGTCTAAACGCTCCAAAGTGCTTCAAATATGATATTTTCGCATGAGATTCAATCCACATCAGGACAAGTTCGGAATATGACCAATCATAGCTCTTCAACGGCGTACATTTTAAGAGGGGTGGGGGTTATTTATGAAGGACAGCCAATCAGATGTTTTTTTTCGCAAGATGAGGTCACTGCCAAAAACAAGTCCAATTTGTGTGCATGTCCTAAGGATAGTCTAGTAATTCATGCACAGATGAGATTTGTCAATATCAAAATATTACCGGTACTTTGAATCTATTTTTGGCAACCAAGAATACAATGATTTAATGAATACATCCAAACACTTTAATATATATATGTGCATGAGTAAGGAACAGTTAATGTTGTATGTATGTTTTAGCACCTCAACTTTGGATCAACAGTCCTTTACAATTTCATTAGCACCATAGAAATTGCCAGCTCTTTAATTTTTTTCAGACACAATAAAAGCTTAAATCATTTCAAATACGTATCATTACAATAACCACAAATGTAAGTGTTTGTCTTGCATGTAGTAATCAGTTGTGGACAAAGACCAAGCAGGGCAACTTTGAAAAGCATGTGCACTCACACGGCAGAAATCAGTTATTGATAAGGGCCCCCCTGAAAAATGTTTAAATGTTTTTTTGCAGCTGGGTCAGTAATGTGCAAATAGTCTACATGTAAAATGTGACTATATATTTTGATTCCAGGCAGCACGGTGCACAGGGGTTAGTGCTCAGTGCTCGTGTCTCACAATGTCCTGTGTTCGATTCCCGGGCTCGGGGTCTTTCTGTGTAGTTTGCATGTTCTCCCTGTGACTGTTGGGTTCTCTCTGGGTATTCTGGCTTCCTCCCGCTTCCAAGCACCTGGGAATAGGTTGATTGGCAACACTAAATTGGCCAGAGTGTGTGAATGTCTGTCTGTGTTGGACCTGCGATAATGTGGCGACTTGTCCAGGGTGTATCCTGCCTTCCACCCGAGTGCAGCTGGAATAAGCTGCCCCCCTGTGACCCTGCAAGGGACACGCGGGAGAAAATGGATGGATATTTTGATTCCAAAGAAATACCGATTGTTGAAGGACCGAAACTGACGCTGTGGCGTATTTGCTTACATGTTAGGTACATTGCGTAAGTTGAAAAATAAAGCTTACGTAGATCCACGCTGATGTCCGTGCCTATTCTACTTAAAAGCCATAAAAAAGATTAGAACCCTCCCAAATATATTGCACTACATATCAATCAATTTATTTTCATGTAAAAAAACAAAACAAAACACTAATTTAGGGTGCAGCCACTTTTTTTATTCTGTACTAGTAGTGAATTCCTTGTTCATTTATGGAATCTGGTCAACTTCCTTTTGTTTTTATTTGATCTAACTGCGCATGCAAGTGACGTCTGGGCCACATTGAGGCCTGTGCAAGTTTATACTGGAGTCTGAAGATCACATTTTACTTTGTAAACAATCAGCTGGAAAAAAAAAAAAAAATTGAAAAAATGTGTTTTGGGCCACATTGGCCTGCAGTGTAAATGTAGTCCAGTGCATCCGGAAAGTAATCCCAACGCTTCACTTTTTTCACATGTTATGTTACAGCCTTATTCCAAAATGGAATAAATTCATTTGTCCTCAACATCATAGACAATACCTCATATTGACAATGTGAAAAGTTTTTTTTTTTTTTTTTTTTAATTAAATTTTACAAATGTATTAAATCATAAAAATCACTTTTACATAAGTATTCACAGCCTTTGCTCAATACTTTGTTGAGCAAGTAGTTACAGCCTCAAGTATTTTTGAATACGCCTTAAGCTTGGCACGCCTATGTTTGGGCAGTTTCGCCCATTCCTCTTTGCAGCACCTCTCAAACTCCATGGGAAGCATTGGTTTTCTTCCAGGATGTATGGCTGTTATTGCTGCCAAAGGTGCATCGACAAGGTATTGAGCAAAGGCTGTGAATACTTATGTACATGGGATTTATTTTTTATTTTTTAATACATTTGTAAAACTTAAACACTTTTCACATTGTCATCATGGAGTATTGTCTCTAGAATTTTGAGGACAAAAATGACTTCCATTTTGAAATAAGACTGTAACAAGACAAAATGTGGAAAAAGTGAAGCGCTGTGAATACTTTCTGGATACACTGTACATCAATCCAATTTCTATACCGCTTATCCTCATTAGGGTCGTGGGGGTGCTGAAGCCTATCCCAGCTAACTTTGGGCCAGAAGTAGGGTACACCCTAGACTGTCAACATGTATTTTAAAAATAAACATTAACACTTTTAGATTAGACATTGTATGAATGTACTATGGACAACTACAGTAGTTTTAAGAAGTTGTCATAATATACAGCATTTATGTCCGAGGAGCGGACTTTTACAATATCTCCTTTTAGCTGCTTCTCTGTTAAATACACAATCAGCAGCTTCTCCATATTTTCATGGCTAAATGTCTGTTTAGAAATTATTTTAACGTCCTTGGCTGGCATTATCTACTCATTCTGCTTCAGTATGGTGCAGACTAGCAGTGCTATGCTCCAACTGCTTCACCAAGTTGGCTACACACCCAGTCATGTTTTTATTTTTTAATTCAATAAATATCACACACACTGTCTTCCTTGCAAGGTTGTAAAACAGTTATATCCATCTCTAGCTATAAGCTAATGCTAGCAAGTAAGACCAAATGTTTTAAGAGATTCACTGACATTCCCTACGCCGACAAATGGCAGGAATGCTTGTAATTCAAATTTCTGCTTGCAACTTAAAGCATAACAATTAGCCGAGAGACAGCTCTCATCTTAAAACACTTACCGGTAAGTTGAGGTACCAATGTATTAGACTGGTCATGTTTCAGTGTTAATGTGTTCCTCCACTGCGACGACAGAACATGTATAACCGTTTTAGTAACAATTCAATAAGAAAGCGTTAAGCTAAAATGTTCAGTCTTGCATGTAATTGCAGCCACCTTCAGACCAGTCAGTGGTGTCCCGAACTGAAGCTAAGATGCCTCCACAGCAGCCAAAAAACATATTCCAGGTATTCTAAGTCAAAATATTTAACGTCAATTGGTTGCTCTTTAAATATCTCAAACATGACTCTGATTTTGGGTGTAGTACTTACCTGAAAATGTGTCTTATCATAGGAGCTCCTTGGAGGGCCGGCTCGTAGTCGTTCACCAACACTACTTGGCAACCTTTTGGGCAACTCTGAAGTTCCAGCGGCTCCCAACACTCTACATGGCCTGCTGCACAAGCCTCCGTCCCCACCTCTCTTTCCACAGCGAGCACTCTCACCTGACTACTTCAACAGTCGTTTACAGCATTCGGCAGGTAATCTTCCAATAAATGGTTGAATTAATGTGGATGCACAATTGTTTTCAAGCAGATACCGATGACTTCCTGCTTTTATTGACCAATACTGATTGTATATATAGATATAAGTGTAGTTCGTGCACACCTTTAGGTGATAGACTCAAAGTTGTTTTTGACAAACTGTACCTGTTTGTCCTGATAAAAGCCAGACTCTTCACTAATGGTAAAGGGCTGGTAATGCAGCATCATCTTTTCCACTTTACAAACGCCATGGCTAGCTAGTGCTGTGCTATGTTACGATTCATAGCGTATTGCGACAGGAAAATGTCTATCATTACAATTTTCGCTTATTTTTTACGTAATTTTTAACATCTAGGCTGTGGCTAAAGTAACTGCAGCACACTGCTACTTTACGTAACCTGAAAGAACGCCACTGTTACATCCATGCAGCGAAAGCAGGCATCAGCATGGATGTCAATGTAACAGAGAGCACAACGGAAGCCAAACCACCCAATCAAGACGAAATGGTGCCGTAAGGAGGGGAAGAGGAATTCCTTTATTTGTATTGAAAAAAATTATACGCCGGCCAAACCGTAAAACATGCCGCCAACAAGTCATTGTTAGTGACTTGGACTCGTCTAATCTCTTCTGTCACTTGAAGACACTGCATGAAGAACAGTATAGAGAAATGAGACAAAGTCTAACGTTACCTCAAAACCTTGAAGTGATTAAAAAAAACACAACAAACAAGTAAAGCAAATTGATTATTTGTGGTACAGAATAATAAATGTTAAACTATATTTTTAAATGGCTTAGCATACAGCATACTGATGTACATTGATACTTTTTGTACATTAAATATGCTAAAACCTATTCAAAATGGCCCCCCGCATTCTCATTTTTCAGTAGCCGGCTCTCGATGGAAAAAGTTTAGACACCTCTGTCCTAAATTGTCTGGCCCTTTTTGTGTACGACAAGTTTTTTTTAAGTTGATTGTCCTGTTTAGCATTGTCGTGTTATGTTTAAAATGAGCAGAAAAACTACTCTTTTTCTTTTTTCTTTTTTTTCTTTACTATTAGTACCCCAAGGCTTATCTGTTGGTCCTCAGCCCATGACGCCTGAACAATTTGCTGATGTACACCGGTCTGTCAGCCCTGTATCTGCAGCCCAGCAGCAGGTAGCATGACTCTTACTCTTGGTCGAGGAATTAATTAAAAGAACAGTCAGTTTAGAACATGAACTTGATAGTTTATCAACTTACAGGTTGTAGTATCCACAAACCTACCAACCTGAACAATCACCTTTCAGTAATTTCATGTTTTAATTTTTACCAGATGAGGGCGCTCTCCATGCCAGTGAATCATGCAGATCTGGAGGCACTAGCATTTCAACAGGATCTTGCACTACATGCACACCACCAATACCAGTCTGGCTACAACAGGCTTCCACAGGACACATGTTTTCGAAATCGGTGAGATTTTTGTTTTTGCTTTAAAAATATCTTTAGACAATTTACAGTGCCGTCAACAAGTGTTTGCCCCCTTCTCAAATTATTTTTTTTCCACAATATATTCCCCACTTAATTGTTTAAGACCTTCGAACACATTTAAGTGTTAGACAAATATAACCAAAATAAACATAAAATGCAGTTTTTTTGATAATTTAATTTTTTAGGGGGAAAAGCTATACGTGGAAAATTATTTCTCACTTGTTAAGTCATTATTTAATGTTTTTGGAAATCTGAGTGGAATTTCACTGACTACACTCAAACCTGATTACATCAAAACCTGTGCAATCAAGGAATCACTTAAATAGAATCTGTTTGACAATATTAAGACGGCCAAAAGATCTCAAAAAGCTGAAACAAAATTGCACGATCCAAAGAAATTCAAGTCTGGAAAGAATACAAAGCCATTTCTAAAGCTTTAAGGCCACAGCGAACCATTATCTACAAATGGAGAAAACAACGTTCCTAGATGAGGGAGGCCTACAAAAATTACCACAAGAGCACAGTGACAACTCAAACATCAAGTCACAAAGGATCCCAGGACAACATGGCAGTTCCATTTTGTATAAGTACTCACGAATGATGATTCTAAATTATTAGCCTAGATGTCACGGTGGCGGCATCACTACTGGATTATTTCGAGTGCGGAACAAAGTAATGGAAGTCAAGATTAATTTATGAAGCATATTTGAAAACTGCAGTTCAAGCTGCCCCCAAGTGCTGCACGAGTTAGGTGAAAATTACAAAGATCAAAATTGGTTTAAAAAAAGACTGGTTTGAAAACGAAGAAATAGAACATCTAAACAAAGCAAATAAAACATTAAAAACTGCAGTAAAAACTTTATTTTGTTTTTAAAAACCAGTGCATAAAAATGTCAAGTGTTCATTTAAAAGACTCCACAGCTGTAGCTGTTTTAATTTACAGGGGGAGAGAGTTCTATAATTTAAGGCCTTCTTAAGCTCTTTTTCTAGCCCTGGAGCAATGCAGGAGGGACTGTTCAAATGACCTCTGTGCTTTCACAGAAGAATACAGGGACAGCAATTCTGATAAATATGGAGAAGCTAACGCATCTAAACTTTTAAAAACAAGCAATACAATCTTAATGGATCCTCAAGCAACAGGTAGGTAGTAGAGTTGAAGCAAGCAGCACCATTTTGGGACAGTTGTAGTCTAACTAGAGGCCTGGTCAAGGCCAATTTCAGTAATCTAAGCGTGGAGGAAATGAGCACATGCAGGACCTTTTTAGTACTGGATTCTTAAAAGGTATAGCTTCACCAAGAATTCTGAGCTGGAAAAAGCTAGTGTTGACCAATGAGCTGATTGTCAAATTTAGACAAGCTATCAGTAGAAGCACCAAGGTTTTGACATAGGGATGACAATAGGCTGATAGAGGGTCTAGAGCTGGGATGGGCAAACTTTTTGGCTCAGGGGCCACATTGGCTTTTGAAATTTGACAGACAGATGGGCCGGGCGAGCACATGATGCATTTCAAAGCATATATCTGTTGGAACTAAGAGTATACTTCTTAAACATGGGATATTTTAATCATAATACATCTATTTTCAATAATATATTAAAGGAACATACAAATGGTATTAAATCTCTTTAAGTGGGAGCAGCGTTGTTGATCACCCAATGTTGCCAGTGCGTCGAAGTCTAGAATCAGTTTTGTTGTGGCGATTCTGAAAACCGATCTTTGCTCAATTACCGGTATGTTTTAATATTTGCCCACCCCTGACCTAGCACACTGTTGCCAGTGAGGTCTGTCTCCACGAAAGTCCCAATTTCAGTTGTCTTTTCACCAAGGTTACTATAGTTAACAAAAATTAACAAAATGACAAAAACCAGAATTGAAAAACACATTCGTTAATTGAAATAAATAAGTATAATTAAGAAACTAACAAACCGTATTGTGTTTACAAAACTAAACTATACCGAAATTATAGATAACAATCCCTTCGTTTTCATCTTTGGCGATTTCGGATTAATATGAAATCGATTACAGTAATTTCACTTCAGCATTTTTCCATGATCTGGCAGCACCATACGGCACCTCAGGGCCCATCACTTCTTGTTTAGAGTCGGCTTGCCATCATCACTCTACCTGCCAAAATAGCGTCAAAAGTTGGGAGAATGTGGCAGTCTGAGATGTCTTTCAATATGACAGCGATTTAAGAAAAAAGTAAGTACTTTGCAGTGGAAACGGGTTAACAAATATGTGGAATACTCAAAGGAAAACAAAACACAAATCTGAAGTCTATTTTAGAAGATCGCACAAGCAGGCTAAACGCTAGAAAGTGGCCTTTCTGAGTAGGTCCGCTAAAAGAAGCAACATTCTGGCCAGAGACAACCATAATGGACTGCTTTCACCGATGACCAAATAGCTGCTGGTTAGTAAACATGCAGGAGCACCACAGGCGGGAAGATGCACTCGTAAATGTTCTGAGACTGGCATGTCTACAAGTCTGTGTGACTCAATTGCCTTCAAAAAGTTTTGCTTTTCACTCAAGCCAAAATTCATATCACCCAGTGCTGCACGAGTAAATTAATTTATCGGAGATAAGATGGAAGAGGCAAAGCACAATTTGAAAGACGTGAGGAAGTTGTCCCTCTCTGGACGGTTGGAGCAAGAGAGGATTAACAGCATCTTTCATGGGTGTGTCAGCATGTTTTATCATCCACCTGGAGGCCAGGGGCCGTACTTATCAAGCTTCTTAGAATTACTCTTAAGAAGTCTGCTAAGAGTTGACTTAAGAGTAAATAAATTATTCGCTGAAAGCTGCACTTAAAAGTTAGTTATCAAGCGTCTTACTCACACTTTCAGCGAAGTGTAGGACTGAATCTTAAGTGTCACACTCAGAGCTGAATTACGACATTACTATGTGCCGTAAACGGAATTTTAGGTGACGTCATTTCTGTGTCCATAGAAATGACCAATCACGGAATGGAATCCGTTGTCTAAGAATAAAGAAATATCTTGGAAATATTTAAGTGGACAATGGGAGTGTATATTTTGACAATTAACTACAAAATAATACAAAACAAACTAGTCCCCGTCGGCACTCACGCTACCGCTCCCTCTCTTCTATCGCCCACACACTCACTGACGTCACTCACCTCACGGCCACACACATATGCTACTGTCATAACATTTTCTTTCCAATTCATTAATTAGGCAACTAATTTGAAACTGGTGTGGGTGGCTCTATATATACTAGCCCACTGCAGACACATGCAGAAATCAACAAGGAATCGAAAAGTATTAAATCTGTGACAAAAATAATATCCGCTCTGTCTAAACAATACCGTTTGATCAGCTGCTCGTCATCAAAAAAAACTAAACATTGTTCCGTTCCCTGAACGTTCGCGCACGTCTCTCTCGCCTCAGTGCCATCCCCTGCTGGCAACTCCTAACCACTTAAGACACCTCTGAAGGTCTCTTAAATATCGTGGAGAGTAGGAGTGATTCTTAGACTTAAGAACGTTAATAAAAAGCTTTTATGCTTAAGTTTGAGAGTAGGACTAAATTTCGCAAATTCTCAGGACTTAAGTGTAAAATGGCACTCTAAGAAGCTTGATAAGTACGGCCCCAGGTTTACAGTGTTCTGCTTAACCTACACCGATTGGAGTACCCACGCACCTAGGAGACCATTGCTTGCTGCATTACTGAGCCATTAGAAGCATGGGGCATAGAAGAAGACAAGTTGCTGCTTATTGTGACAGATGACGGCTCAAATACAGTCAAAGATTTGTGGCTGCTCAGCGATAGAAGCCTAGTACAAACTGAGTGCACAGATGGTTCATAGTCTCAGCCAGGAGGTGCCGAAGATGGTCTGGATGAACTGAATCGAATCAGAGGAGACAGATGAGGAGATTGGAGAGACTGGAGACCTTGGTGACTGGTTATAGTATTACATTAGTCTTAAAGATTTTTTTTGTTTTGATAGAAAATGCAACAGTGATATAACTAGTGTTGTAAACCTTTTAATTAAAATTAACCCAAACAAATAATTAAAGAGGAAAATAATTTGCTTATTCTCATTTAGTCGCTCCTATTCAAAATCTAAAATGTCAATCAAAAAGGTCATACATCTGTTGAGGTACCGTATTGTTATTCTATACTGCACTGATATGTCAAAAAGCTGCACCTGTATCTAGTACTGAGAAGGCTAGTTCTTAATTTATTGATTTGGTCATTTTAGTCAAATTACTCAAACTTGTATAGTATATTTGGTTTTTGAGTCTGTATTATATTCACATTGGTTGGTTGCTCAACAGAAAATGAATATTTTAAAATGTTATCTTTTGAGTTTTATTACACAATTCTCTTTTGAATCCTGCACCTGACAAAAAACCCAAAGTATGAAAAACTAAACTAAAATTAATCATTTAGAAAAAAATAAACCGGCCCTAAAAACTAATTAAAACTAACTGAATTACAAGGGGAAAAGTCTAAACAAAATCTAACCTATAATGAAAAACCCAAAACCATTATAACCTTGTTTTTCCACTTACATAAAGAAAATGGACATCCGAGTTTTGCAAGGCTTTGATATCTGATTTTGATTGTAAGGGAAGGTATATCTGTATGTCTGAAAAACAATGGCAAAAAATATTGTGCTTTTTAAAAATGGAAACCAATGAGAACAAGCCAAGACCTAGAATTGAAACTTGGGGGACTTGTTTGGATGCAAATTGCCCAAGTTTAACAGAAAAAGACCCCTCAATTTAGTACTGTAACACTGAAACCAATGTAGTTTTATGCATTTAAGTCCTACAACTGTCTCTAGGCAGGAAAAAAGGATATTGTCAAATCTAAAAGCACAAACAGCTCAGCCACCAGAGTCTAATAAAAATAATTTAAGTTTTGTTTCTGTATTACAGCAGGATTTTAAACCAAACTGAACATTTTCAGCAATATTGTTTTGAATTGAAATGTGATATGATTAGAAGTTTTGAATGAACCTGGAGTTCGAGACAACAGAAGGGTGTCTGTTGTGCTTTTTTATGAGACAGCACAACAGCATGTGTAAATGCGCCTCGAACTCAACCAGAAGAGGCATTTATCAATTTTAGAAAGTAAAAGGGCCACACAGTATCAAACACATCTTTGGGGGGTCTTGCAGGACGAATCTCAACATGGAAAGTTGTTGGAACAGTTTTTTCAAAAGACACTATAGCTTCTTCAAGGGCTTGGTTTCTGTGCCAGAAGTTTGGAAGATGTAGAACATTTAAAATAGATTGTTGGGCTTCAATTAAATTCTAATGTTCCCACTAAAACTGTTTACATGGAACTCACCAGATGGAAACAGCTGCCAAGACATAACTTTGTTCTGTGATTGGGCGTCATCAGCCAATAAATAGCGTGCCGTGTATGTCACATGGGCAAAGAAGCTTCTTCACTGCATAAAACTTGGACTATGTATACAATTTTTAAATCTACAATGCACTGGTACTGTAGTAACTGGCAAAGGAACACCAGTTTCAATGGAAAACTTGTATGTAATATGCTTTTGGTATCAGTCCACAGCGACTTAACCGTTCACCTGGCCCAGGTGCCCACCCTGCAGGAAGAATTTCACCTGGCAATGCCGTCACCAGTATGGTAAGCAACTTTTTTGCACCAAGCCCACTTTTTTTTGTCCCATAAATACAAAATGGTGACATTTTCTTATTTTTGTTAGTTGTCTCCATCATTTACGCCCACATCAGTGATACGCAAAATGTATGCGACTAAAGAGAAAAGCAAAGATGATCCTTCGGGTCGATCGGAGATCAAAGAGGAGGCAGCAGCACAAGATGGTATAGAACCTTTTGTTGGCCTTCAGAGGTTCATATTTGAATGTCTGAATGTTGAAGTTTTTAAACCTTTCATGACAGAAAACTCTCCTAATCTACACCTGGATGCAATGGAAGGGAATAATGCCCAGACTGGTGGAATGAAGTCCACCTCTCAGAGCTTGGCAAGCAAGGACCAGGAGCGACTCCGACCTCTTTCTGCTGGACATCATACAGCTACCACGACACTTCCAGGACCATCCTCCACTTTCCCTCGACCTATCTACCCGGTACCACTACTATCTCATGTACCAATGGTGCGCCCTCCTCCCCAGCTCCACCCCAATGTGGTTCAACAAATGCTTGCACAGGGAATTCAACCGCAGCAGCTAGCACCTACACTTGTCCAAGGTAATTCCAAGCATTCTCTTGGTCCTTAAAATGGTAATCTAAACTTTGCTACAACTTTTTCTTGCCCTGTATTTCCAGGTATATATCCACATGACCTTGCACAACTTCAAGGCTTGCCCCCTACTATGCTTGGCCAACCGATGTACCCTCTCAGCGCAACAGGAGGGCACCCGCTTCTACCTCCCAGAGCAAATAGTCAGATGCAGCTGGCAGTAATGCAGCAGCAACTTCAGCAGCAGAGACAGAGTGAGCAAAATCTAATATTGGTCAAGTGTCATCTGGATGAGGTTTATTCTAAAAATCAGTGATGAGGTTCATACCTGGTAAGGCACTATTATTTTTTTATTGTAATTTGTTTGTGCTCTAATAATTAATGCAGGTTAGGAGTAACAACAATAATACAAAATATTTTCAAATACCTAATTCAATTTATTTTATTTTGATAAAACTGTCTTACCTATTTGTCTAAAAAGTTGGTGCTTATATTTCATTACAAAGAAAGCTCTGTTGCGTTGTAAAAGTAATTTACTTTTGTTAGTCTCTCAGTCGCTATTTTGTTGTACATTTCCTGGCCTTCGTAGCTGTGCCTTGCTGCTGAAATTTGGCAGCCACAAGCACCTGCCAGCTCAGATACGCCCCCGCCTCTTGGCGGTGAGAAAAGGAAAATGCACGCCTTATCTTGCGACATTGATCTGCAGCTCTGTCTCCTATGACTGCCTGTTCTGTCACTAATGCACATGTACATGCTAGTCATCTTACTAAACTTGATTGTAATACATTTCCACTGGTGCTGCACTGTCTTGAGTGTAAGGGATTGTCTTTGTCATTCTTGTTCATCAGCAATGGAAACCGTATTTTCCGCACTATAAGGCGCACCTTCAATGAATGGCATATTTCAAAACTTTGTTCACATAAAAGGTGCACCTATGCATCCATTAGATGGAGCTGCGCTAAAGGGAATGTCAACAAAACAGGTCAGTCAAACTTTATTAATATATTACAAACCAGCGTTATAACCACTCTGTTCACTCCCAAAATGAATAAACAGCTGATTTACTCGTGTTACGGTAAATCAAACATGCAATCACAAAATACTAACACTCAAAATAGTGCAGAGCAATAACAATATCAATAACTCAACGTTGCTCAAACGTTAATGTCACACAACACACAAAATAAACATTTAAAGCTCACTTTCTGAAGTTATTCCTCATCCACAAATCCCTCATTCTTCTTCTTCAGTGTCCGAATTAAATAGTTGGGCGAATACGGCATCCAAAAGGCCCGGCTCCGTCTTGTCGAATTTATTAATGGAGTCTGTGTCGCTGCTGTTGTCCAGCAGTTCAGTGACAATTCCTGCCTTCCTGAAAGCTCGGACCACAGTTGAGACTGATATATCAGCCCAGGCATTTACGATCCACTGGCAGATAGTGGCGTATGTCGTCTGGCGCTGTCTCCCTGTCTTGGTGAATGTGTGTTCGCCTTCTGTCATCCACTGTTCCCACGCAGTTCGCAGTCTAGCTTTGAATGCCCTGTTGACACCAATATCCAGCGGCTGGAGTTCTTTTGTCAATCCACCCAGCTGCTCTATTCCCGTGTTCTACTGCGTGACTGATTGCCTTGAGTTTGAACTCTGCGTCGTAAGCGTGTCTCTTAGTAGGAGCCATTTTGGGGTCTTTACAGAAACACACAAATGGAAATTAAACGTCATATCCCAGCATGCACCGCACGCTTCTTCTTCTACGGGGGCGGCTGCTTACCATAGAAGAAGAAGCGCTTCTTCTACGTGGAAAAAGAAATTGGCGGCTGTTTACCGTAGTTGCGAGACCTAAACTTTATGAAAATTAATTTTAGGTTTGTTGTGGCTCAATATTGGTCCGATTATAAGGCGCAGTCAGCTTTTGAGAAAATTTTGGGTTTTTAGGTGCGCCTTATAGTGCGGAAAATACGGTATGTTGTGGCATTAAACCTTGGTGGTCTTTTGCAGTGCATCCAATCATCTCGGGCTTACAATCTCAGAGCCAAGGGCCCCATCGAACTAATGGTCCCCAGCGGCACGGCAGGAGTCCCCCTCCAGGCCTGTCTAAGTGGTTTGGCTCAGACGTGCTGGATCAACAACTCCCCTCCATGCCAGCTAAGGTCATAAGTGTGGACGAGTTGGAGTTCCGGCCATAGGAAAATGAACAGAGGTGGACTGCAAAATATAATTTCACCTTCCCCCATTTACTCTTCCTGATCAATGCATTTAAAAAATGTGAACTTTAATTTGAAAGATACTGCACACACCTGCACTGTCTTTTTGACTCCAAGCTCTTTAGGATTAACAGAAAATGGAAGATTTGTTCCTTCAGCTAAGTGACTATTTTGTTGTCCCTCCTTTTTGTATTAGACTCTAGTAGTAAACTTGGGAGTAAGTTATGTATATTCACAATTGTACAAATGATGGGAACTTATTTTGGTCCCCCTGTATATAGCAATGCTTTCTTTTTCTAGGTATAGAGGAGGTGAAAGTATTGTGCAGTGTAAATGCTGTAAAGACAGTCACTGTGAGCTTGTAGCACTCTTTCTCCTTGACTTTCATTTTCCCCTCAAGAACTGCACTGAGAGCTACTGCAAGTGATGGACGAGGTGATTATGCTGTGTACACTTCCCTTGATCCTGGCTCTGTTCTCTAGATGTGACGAGCTGGATCATTTCGAAACGACTCCGAGACTGCTGGTTGTGCCTTCTGTGTAACTGTTTTGAATTTCCTTTGAAACTTGGTCCTCTCCCATCAACCTGCCACAAGAAGAGGCAGGATCACAATTTTTGGAGGTGTAGGGGACTTGATTTTTTGTGCTATTAAGTTATAAAGCACATATAGACTTAAATAAAATTGTGACTAAATCATTGGTATAAATTTAGTGTTTTTATTGTCTGCTTTTTCTTCCACCTTTTATTGGTCTTTAATTGGACAATGTGTATGACATTACATTAATCAAGAGGACCCCAATTATTACAATGACACCAGATGAACCTCAAATGTAAGTATGCTGAATGAGTGAATTCAAGTTGTGGACTATATTTAGATAAACATTCATAGAAACCTATCATTTGGAAAAGGTCAGTATTTGATGTAAGCTCTCAAATACTTTATCCCACTGATTCTCAAACTTTATTCATCAAGTACCACCATAATGACCCCCATTCAGATATAGTAGCAAGCAGGGACGTGCACATGATTATAAAGGGGCAGGGGCTCAAAGTCAGAAAAGGGCAGGAATTTTTTTTTTGGTCCTTTACACAATATGGAAATTAATGTAAAATTAAATTTGCTATTAGGAAGCTAACTACTTAGCTGTGTGGCCTTTGTAGGTAAAAGTGATTGCCATTTCTTTTGTGTCAACAAATTATGGTCATAATGAGTTAATTGACATTATCATAGGCTTGGAAGACATGAAAAGCAACAAAACACTGGTTTATTAGGCTATTTTTTGTTAAAGATAAGCACTTTAATATTGAACAGTGCAACATGAACTTTGAAAAAAAATACAAAAATAAATACCCAAATGGAAAAAACTTCAATGTGAAAATCTGTCCTTCCCTTAACTTGATGAAAACACCATCAAGTTGTAACTTATGGTCTGTCTCACTTAATGCTCAGACTAAACAACTGAAACGCAATACAGGGCCAAAAATATGGACCAGGGGCCAGTAGAGGGCTGTATCCTTTCTTTTTTTGGCATTGGGCTGCAGGCATAATCAACATGAATCAAGTTTAAATACAGATGGCAATATTCCTAACAGATAACTTACATCTTATATCCCCAGAATGCCGAAATTATTATTAATTATTATCATTGTTATTATTTTGTTAACCCACACAGTAATAGCAAAGTCACAATAACCTTATATCTAAAACTCTACTGTGAGAGAAATGTGATCCGCCGTAAACGTGCATTTTATTTTGAAAATTGACCCGGAGTTTTATTTTGTACATTACTTCCTGTCCCGCACGATCCGCTCTGCTCTGTGCGGACTTGATGTGCCCTGCTCAATTGATGCGCCGTGCTCCGACGTCCGGCAAAAACAGAAGCTGACACATTGACTAATAGAATAATACAGCGTTTTTCTGAAATATTACCCATATTAGATGCTGAATAAGTGGACGGCGACTAGACCATAACTCACAGGTTCAAGTTGCTCCACTGTCACGTCTGAGTAACCCTGGCTGCAGCCCGCAGATCGAGGAGGGGCTAAACGTTTAAAGGAAGCGGCAGGCTCAAACAACCCGGTATTACAAGAAAACGTGGAGTTTTTGTACCGCTGTTTTTTTTGTTTGTTTTTTTTGCATCCCTGACAGGAATTTATTAATGTTGTTTAAAGAAAGAAAAAAAAACACACAGCACGTGCCTGGTAGCAAGTAACTTTTAAGTATAAATTATAAACAAGGCAGTGGGTTTAATAAGTGTATTTGATCGTTTTGGCCTTTGTACCATTACACAAAGTTTGGACAGTAACACAGTGTTTGAATATAGGGGAAAAAAACACTACTTTAATCCAGTGATTCTTTGGCGCACCATTAGATGAAGCCCGTGTACCTCAGTTTGAGAATCACTGCCTTATTCGAAATGTAACAATACTGAATAATTCCTAAGTATAACTGTTTCGATAATAATTTTGAATGGTGGAAAAAATAATATTTTTTGTTTCCAAGGTTTAAATTTTCCGGGACTATTTAAATTGACAAATGATCACCTGGAGCCAGTTGAGGACCCGGCAGGCCGGCATGTCGATTGTCGAGCGGAAGTTGTTGGGGGAGGGTTTGTGTCACAACAGGAAGAAGAGACCCGCGTATTCACATTTTCTAACGTTTTTTTTTTTTAAACAAACCGTAATTACTTCCATATTATGTTGAAGCGGAAAGAAAAACAATCGGCCCAAAGTGAACCTTTCAGAGTATTTTAGACAAAAATATCGACCCCCAGCCGTGAAGAAGGCCGGGTTCAAAGTTCACAGGAAGCAGGGGGGCTGCCATCTTTAGCCTGCTGTAACGCTAGCATTTAAACGTTAAGGAGCGCGGCGCTTTGTAGCTAGCTTATCGGTTACCGACTGCTCGCCTCGACTCGCTACCGTCCTTTCTCCCGCCGCGGTCGCTCACGACACTTCGCCGGTGGATGAATTCGGCATGGAGAAAGCAGCGGAGCCGTCTTGGACTTCTTCGTACACATATCAGGTGAGCAAGCACAGCGCCGAGATGCTACACAACCTCAACGTCCAGAGGAAAGATGGAGGCAGGTTTTGCGACGTGATCCTGCGCGTGGGCGAGGAGAGCTTCCCCGCTCACAAGGCGGTGCTGGCGGCGTGCAGCGAGTACTTCGAGTCGGTCTTCGGCGGCGGCAACGCCAGGGAGCTGGAGATGCACACAATCAGCCCGAAAGTTTTTAAAGACATCTTAGACTTCGCGTACACGTCGAGGATTGTGGTGCGGCTGGAGAGCTTCCCTGAACTCATGACGGCTGCCAAGTTTCTGCTGATGCGCTCCGTCATCGAGATCTGCCAGGAGGTCATCAAACAATCCAATGTGCAGATCCTCGTCCCGGCATCAAGGGGAGGGAACGCCAGCCTCTTCCAGGCCGTTGGATCCACGGAGCTGGGCTTCACGGTGGCCCAGCAGGAGGACTTGGTGAACGGGCAGAGCTTCGCCAACAATGGCCCGGTTGATGGGGGTGCGCTCTTGGAGGACGCCGCGGAGGGATCGATGCATATCCTCCAGCAAGTGGACGAAGTACCGACCGAAGCAACGGGGGGCTCCTTTCATCACGGCACCAAGCGGGGCAGGGGGAGACCCAAGAAAGCAGGCGGGTCAGAAGAGTCCGTCCACTTGAACTACAACACGCAGAAAGACATTGTCCTCTTTCCGTGCGGGGCTTGTGGCAAAGCTTTCACCGAAGCCTCCCGTCTGAAGAACCACGAAGCCCAACACGGAGCGACCATCGGTGGTCGCTCGACGCCCGGCAACATGGCGCTGCTGGACCGGGAGAATGGGGAGCATTTCCCCGGAGAGCTGACGCTCGACAGCGGTCGCAAGAGGGAGAGGACGCGGCGGCACGTGGGCTGTGACATTTGCGGTAAAGTCTTCCGCGACGTTTACCACCTGAACCGACATAAGCTGTCGCACTCCGGGGAGAAGCCCTACGCCTGTCATGTGTGCGGACTCCGCTTCAAACGCAAAGACAGGATGTCTTATCATGTGCGCTCCCACGACGGCTCTGTGGGAAAGCCCTACGTGTGTCAAAGTTGCGGCAAAGGCTTTTCCAGGTGAGTCGTACTTTAATATTGTGACGTCTTTGTTGTTGCGGTTGTGTTGTTCAGGTTCCGACATTAGCAATCTGGGATGTGTTGTTGCTCTACTGACTAATATTCTATTTATGTTAAATGTTAATTTAGTGTGTGTGGTGACATATGTTGCTACATCGTCGGTTATATTGGCATATATACCATCAGAAATTTGTAGTTGTATGTGTTTAGTTTTGTTTTGGTTTCAACCTCTCAAACCGCTTCTTCAGTGTTCTTAGTCAGAGCCGCTTCAAAAGTCTGCACTGGCCCCTGCCGGTTTGGAAGTCGAATTTACAGCATAAAACACATCCGTTTACCAATTTCGGGCTCTCCAAAGTGCCATTTTTGGCTGGGTAGTTTTATTGACCCAGGGCTGTTTAACAGGTGATTTGAGTTGCTCATCAAATTGTCCAAAAAGTTCACAAAGAAAAAAACATTGGAAACAAGAGGGAAACATCAAAGAACACAAAAGACCATAAAATAGTAGAGAGCTAATGCAACCAGCTGCTACTTCAGCATAGCAATTTCTACATAAAGCTTTATAAGTAAAACCAACAAAAAAACGAGCAATAGATAATACATTGATTGCACTATGATTCCACCATGCATAGACCCAACAACAAACCACAACGAAAACACCATTTCAACACCCACCTACTGTACACCTAGCCTGACTCTCGCCAGATCCTTGTAGTTCGCTGAGCTCCACACAAGGATCTGGGACTTTTCAATAGGAGATTTATTTCAGAAGGCGGGGCCTTGTAAAAAAAATAATTGTATGTGATTGGATAAACCACTTGTCCGTTATCTTGAATGACGTGCTACTTCAACCACTCACATCCAAATTAACCTGTGGCACTGATGAGAGTGACGCTGGGAAATCCAAAACCGAACAGCCGACATATTGGATAACGACAGAGCGAAAAGTTAGAGAACTTTTACTGAAACAACGCAGCAATGTCAGTAGACGATCGATGTCGTTTGTGCAAAGAAAATATGCAGAATCAATGTCAGCACAGGACTGCTCGCTGCGTGCCGCCATTGTTGTTTGTATCAAACAGTCGCTTCGGCGCTACGTCACATCTATGAAATCCCGCCCGGCGATCCTAATTGGTTCTTAATTTTTTGCTATCTTGAATGAGTTTGCAGTGCCCTTGAGCTCAGATCCTTGTGTAGAGCTCAGGGAACTACAAGGATCTGGCGAGAGTCAGGTTACTGTACACCACGGTGGCCTCGGCAATGCTCTACGCCATCGTCTGCTTGGTTTGAGGCCACACGGCCAATGACAGGAACAAACCCAACAAAGCAACCAAGAGAGACAGCCCACTCGCTCTCGGCCAATGTCCAGTACGCGCAGATGAGCGAGAATCAGCCGGGAACACCAAAGTGTCCAATACATGCTCATTTAGTCAGGGCTCTGTGAAGCTCGTCCATCTCGACGCTCAGCGCGAGCGCCACAGCCGCTTCTCTTCCTCGCGGATTCTGGTGTGGCAGAGCCAGCAGCTGGTCACGGGAGCCAACATAGCAATGGCCAAAAAGCTCCCCAGGTAGATCCAAAAGTACACTAGAAGCACCACAAAAGTGCCATCCATTGTTGGGCTGTCCCGAAATCGCCCGAAGCCAAAAGGCAAAAAACACATAAACAAGAGGGAAACATCAAAAACACAACAGGACTAAAGCCCAGAGCTCTTACAACCAGTAGCCACTACGGTGGTGCCATCTTGGATCACCTAAAATCTTAGAATTTATATAACTTGTCAGTTCAGACGTTATACCTCCTATTTAATGATACATTAACAACTGCATGTGTTTTAAATGTTGTATATGCAAGCTAGTGATTATATGTGCACAAGCTTGCTATGCCAGTAAATGAGAAGTATCCTAGTTAGTGAGTTTATCAAAAAGAAGTTGGTAGGGGTGTAGCAATTAGTTTTAACATTGATTCAATTGGAATTCTAATTTGTGGTTGCCTATATACGATTCAGGAGCAATATTTGTTTATTTACAACGGACGATTAGTTCCGAAACGATTCAGTTAGGTGAAATCGATTCATTAATGTTTTAGCCATAAATTCTACCAGTTTGACTTAGAAATAAATACTGGACACTGCAGGTGAAGTCTCCTATATTATTGATACTTCTTGTAAGGGAATTAGGTATAAATTGTTATGGATATAAAAATTCATGTAAACAACAATTAATGGCCAATGCATTTAAATGTTTTTGAATAAAGTGCAGCACCCCCCGCAACCCCGAAAGGGATAAGCGGTTGAAAATGGAAGGATGGATGGATGGAAAGTGCAACCAACACTTCAGGTTAAATAAACAAGAAGAAACCTTTTTTGCCCTTATTTTCAGTATTCAAGAAATGTTCAAGACAAATACCGATTAATATCGGTATCGATAAGGAATATCGATAGTGGTATCAATTGAATCCTACCGATATACCTCCCTAGTTATTAGTATCATCATATAATTTTCTCGTTATAGCGTTTTTTTATATTTTTCTATTGTTGTGGCGACTTGTCCAGGGTATACCCCGCCTTTCGCCCAAGTGCAGCTGGGATAAGCTCCAGCACCCCCGTGACCACGAGAGGCACAAGTGGTAGAAATTGGAAGGATGGATGCTTCCAAATGTATTACTACTATGTAGCACAGGCTCCACTTTGTACAGCCCTGGTTTCTTTATTATTCTGATTCTGATTATTTACCTATTATTCTGCCCTTGCTAAATTTTGGAATTTAATTTGGCAGATAGGTAAAGTCCTATAAATTAGAGATGAAAAAAGTTACAACTTAATGTTGTTTACTAAGTACTTTATTAATCCCCGAGGGGAAATTGAGATTTTCAGCAGAGTCCCATTCAAGAGCAGACAAACTTTACAGGGAGACAGAACAGGATCACTGACGGGTCTGCCAACTTCCAGTCTCCACAATAACATTACTGTGAAACTATGCTCTCAAAAGTACATTTAATGTGCACATGAAATAAACATACATGCAATATCATGTTAAATCAACAACACATTTAGTTGAAAACTGAAAAAAGCAATGCAACTATAAGGGATGAAATGGCTTTTATGCCCTTAGCCCAATGCTAACATACAATGGAGAAACCTATGAGCAGGCTAATGAAAATTAGCGTCTTGAATGTTTAAAACTTGTACATACGTTTACCAAAATAGATTTTAACTGAACATAATTGATATAAAACCGCAAATGCATTTCTAGTTACACATATCTTCACCAAAGAGTGTGAAAACTAATACTGACTGCTAACTTTATACTACTAGGCCAATCTGCTGCTCAGTGCAGCGTGCTGACTAGCCAGCCTTTAAACTCCAAAACAAATAAAAGTCTATGTTTTGTGAAACATAATTGCAAAGAAATGGCAGCACAATTATCAACTTTTCCTTATCGCAAAATCTAAAAAGAAAAATGAAATCAATCAAATAAATGTATGGAAAACACTGCTAATCCAATACAAGAGACATGAAAAAGTAAGCCTTTACACACATGACACTTAGTTTTGATTGACATTGTCAGAAATGTTTTTATCTAGCAATATGATTTATTGTTGTAGTGAGGACTGCATGTTTCTGCAAAAATTGTGAACCCCTATTTTCTTGCTTAGAATTGAGATTGCGATTCTCTGGGACAATTTTTAATTCAGGGCAATTTGGTTTTGTTTTAACTGTCAACCCTTTAAATAAATGAATAGAAGGACAAAATCCATCAAGTCTAAAAAAAAAGACGTTTGTTCCATACACAATACGTTCATGTGTTGTAGCATCTGACCGGTGGCGTACAGCTACAATTTAGAGTTGTTATGTTGTTGGAACAGAGATTAGAAATAATATATATGATTTGGCCTCCAGACCAGACCACCTTAACGGGCATATCAAGCAAGTCCACACAACAGAGAGACCCCACAAGTGCCAGGTGATATGCAGGTTTACTTTACCAAAAGTGATGGACTTAATGAGTTTAAGACGTGAAACTTGACTTGTTTCCTTGCTTGCAGATTTGTAATGCCTCTTTTGCAACAAGAGATCGCCTCAGGTCACACCTCGCATGTCACGAGGACAAAATTCCCTGCAAAGTTTGCGGCAAGTTCCTCCGAGCGGCCTACATGACAGACCACCTCAAGAAACACAGCGAAGGAACGCACAACTACTGCGGAATTTGCAACAAAGGTAATTCAGTCGCTAGCTCCGATGCAGTATGGCGATTCTGAAAAGCTTGCAAAACAGGCTCTGCTTGGAATGTGACGCATACTTGCTTCTGTTGGTCATGTCATGACCTCATCTAAAGCCCCTTTCACACAGTGATCGCTCAGAAGTCTCACCAGAAGACTGCGTTTATCCACCTTTGCCTTTTACATAGAACCGAATGTAAACGCAATGTTGAAGGTACATTAATTCTGTTTATTTATACATAATAGCGACACTGAAAAAAGCCAGGAAAATGTCAACCTAAACAGGCTGTGTGGAAGGGGCTTAGAACACTGCAGGGTTCTCTGTAGTACATTTTACTGGCCCTTACCATGAGTGGGTTGGTTCATTTTATTTAAAGGTAATACACTTAAAAGTTTAATCCTTGTAATTTTCACTAAAGAAAGGTATGTTGAGGTCAGGTGCAATGAGCTTGGGTCCTGCGTGGTGTCATGCGTGACGGCTTTGTGCAAATTTATGGCTATATTCTTCCTGGAAACAGTTACCGTTAAATGTCTGTCTATACCAGTGATCCTCAACAGGCGGACCGCGGTCCATGTCCGGACCCAGCGACGTGTCCGTCCGGACCCAGCACGAATTATAGTTAAAAAAAAAAAAAAAAAAAAAAGGTTTTTTTTTAATTAATTATAATTATTATAAAAAAATATAATAATTGTATTCATCCTTGAGTTATCGCTAGCGCAAGTCAACGTTCTTTGTTGTTTTTAGTCAAATATCTCCACGTTTCATTTACACTTCTCCGTGTCTCACTCACGCCGTCTCTCTCTCTCTCTCTCTCTCTCTCTCTCTCTCTCTCTCTCTCTCTCTCTCAGAGAGAGAAAGAGAGAGAGACGGAGTGGGAGCGAGAGAACGCCACTCTGATTGGCTGCGGAATCAGTCAATCAGAGTATGGGTTGTCATCTCTATCACAACGACGCGCTGATAGGCTGTTACCACCTGGGTCATACAGAGCTCATGCCACATGCATGGAACCTTTCGGTGCAGGCATACAGTTGTCTCATATCGCTACTTCGCTAACTGTTCACTCGTCAGTCACTGAATGTGAATCAAATCACAATGGCATGCTCCAAGTTGGCTCAGGCTGGTAAAAGAAAGGTGGACAGGGAAAACCGACGTTTCAAGGAAGAATGGACAGAGCCATATGTTTTTATCCTACCTACTGCAAGTACCAGACCAATGTGTCTAATATGCAACAGTACTGTTGAGAGACATTTCCTCATTATTCAGAGCTAAGAAAAAAAGAAATCACGAGGCTGAGAAAGTCATATGAAACATGAAGGAAGATTTTTGTTAAATCTATGACACAACAATAGCAACAGAGTGCTCACTCAGAGTGGCATGGGTTTTGGGTAAACACAAGAAGCCATTCTCTGTTGAGGTCATTTGTTTACCAGGGATAGGAGGGTTGTGTTTAAAAGTATTTATTTTTTGTTAAAACTGAAAGTTTTATTTAAGTTCTTATTTATTTTTGTTTCAAAGAAAATATTTCATGTATTTTATTGGATATTTATTTTATTTTTGTTAATTTTAAGAAAATGTTAAACTACTACCTACCTCCTGCTACTATATAAGCTTGACCGATAATAAACGGACCCAGCCTGTTTCAAAATAACATTTGTGGACCTTCAAGATTTGTACTTGAGGACCCCTGGTCTATACTACTTGTCCTTATTGTTGTGACTATGTTGTAAAATGTCATTTAAGCCAGGTCAGCTGTTATGCAAACTCCTGAACAACATACTGCCTTTTTTTTCTTTGTTGTTTTGTACTAAGTATTGAACTTGCTGTGTAGCAAGGATGACCCATGTCTGCATTGTTTAAAAAAACATGTATTTTACATTTTCTCCAGATGGTTTATCTACTCCATTACTAGTGTCATTCTGCTCAAAACACAGCATTCAATAAGGAGCTGGTCATATCCAGTCTCCGTTTACTCCGCGCCCTGTCAAGGCCTCAGAGTTTGCAAACGTCTGCCTTGTTTGTGCTCTTCTCGGTCGCAGGTTTCTCCACTGCCTCCTACCTTAAGGTGCATACGAAAACACATCATGGCTCTCCACTGCCCCCCTCTGCCACATTGCACACCTTCCCTGAGCCAAGCGGGGAACTTCAGATGCAAAACGGCACCCCTTACCACATGGGACGCCAGTGCTCAGTGGAAGGCAAGCAGCCGCTCGGCCCATCACAAAACATTCGTGTCTCTGGCTTCTTTCACTGGCTGCGCTGTTTTTATCTGTAAATATCAAACTGTGCTTCTGCATCTTTGTTAAATACAAGGCTCTGTTACTCTGAGCTTGTCCTTCACTGTGTGCGTGTATTGGGGAACACTGTGCTACATCAATTGGAGATGTTTCAGACCTTTGGGCAGATTACTGGTAGATGTTTCTGTCGTTAATGCAGCAATTTGCACCTTGCGGTGGAAATGGCTTTCTAATATTAACGATAACAATGTGGGGAGTTTTGCTGTTTGTGTGTGTGTGTGCGTGTGTGTGTGTGTGTGTGTGTTCGTCCGGCATGGCCATGGCTCAAAATGGTTTATGTCCTGCTTGGCTGGTCCATTGCCAGATTGTCCACAATGCACATTGTAGCATGTTTGGCTATACTGCATTCTCCATTGAATGATTTAGAGCTCAAAAAACTGACACCACAGAGATGGTTACCTGTGAAGCACAATGTATAAGAAATGGCTTGTTTGCGCATGCATCATCGCTAGGGGTGTAACGGTACACAAAAATTTCGGTTCGGTATGTACCTCGGTTTAGAGGTCACGGTTCGGTACAGTAAGAAAACAACAAAATATACATTTTTTGGTTATTTATTTACCAAATTTGTAAACAATGGCTTTATCCTTTTAACATTGGGAACACTATAATAATTCTGCCCACGTTAATCAACATTAAACTGCCTCAAGTTGTTGCTCAGATTAAATAAAATAACAAAACTTTTCTTCTACATATAAAAAGTGCAACATTAAACAGTTTCAAGTCAACTCATCATGCTTAATTTATGACAGCATTTGGGAAGCCTGTAGTTGATTTTTATTATGTAAATGTTATATTTTTATCAACATGTGATAGCAGGGACCCTGCCATTCAAAACTAGGCTGCTCCATTACTAATGATTAATGTAACTATAGCTGAAAAAATAGTACAATAGCAATAGGAGAGACTATTCACCCCTGAACACCATGGAGTTCATGTAGGCTTAATGATGCAGTTACATTATTATATCAACTATCAGAGACAGAAACTCTTCATTTAACATAATGTCCTTTTTTGCTGCTTCTACACAGAAAAAGGTCGAGTGAAATAACAGACAGACAGGGCTTTGCTGTCCGTAACACACACACACACACACACCGCAAAATGAGGTAACGTTACGCTAAAAGCTAATTAGCCTTCACCTTAAGCCAGGGCTGCGAGCGAGCCGAAGCTGCCGTTTATGTTTCTAGAAGGTCAACGGGCTCATAGTGATGTTACTAGTAGTTGACTGGGAGGTGTTTATTATAATTTGGGGAGAGTCCGCTGCCTGATGCTTACCTGCTAAACACCTACCTGCTCATCATGACGCTTGAGCACTGCCTACATGCGCTCTGAATACGCACTGCTGATTGGCTGTTACCGCTCTGAATACGCACTGCTGATTGGCTGTTACCGCTCTGCATGTAACCAATCAGATGGTTGTGTGGGTGGAACAATGCTGGGTGCTGTGTAGAGTACTGACGGAGACAGGCAGAACGAAGCAGAGCGGCTTGTTAAGACTTTAGCTTAGGCGGCTACTTAATATGTTTGTGTGGAAACTCGTTCGGTACACCTCCGAACCGAACCGAAACCCCCGTACCGAAACGGTTCAATACAAATACATGTACCGTTACACCCCTAATCATCGCACAAAAAGTAAGTGTGGCCCTCGCACTTTAGCAACCGTTTCTCCTCAAAAAGACAACACCAGAGGTTTGCACAGAATTCAGACCGAAGTCCGTCGGTACTACCAGGTACCAATTCATGTACGGTGCCATATTTTGATACCTTTGTTGCACATGACGTTATGTCTGGCTGCAAACTCGGCACTGGCTCAAGCATTTGGCCGGAAAACACTCAGTCAAGCACTCAGAGCGGATTCAGCCGGATTAACTGCAGGTAATAGTACAATTTTCTATGCCAACAAAGAAAGAAGAAGGTGCTCAAAGTACAGTAAGCCTCCACTTTTGTAAATGCTAACGATGGTAATTCAATAAACTGAAGATTAGCATGTGCAATTTTTCATTAAGATTTCAACACCTCCAAATTTGGTCATGACAACTACAGCTAAGATGCACGATGCAATCTGCTGGTGTGTAGTATGGTACAATACTTACATACTGTAAACACTTTTTAGGGCTCAACAAAAGACGGGACTGCCACATTTAACTTGATAGCAGAGACTACTTCCTGGCTCAGGCAACACTGTAATCTATACACTACTGCCATTTAAAGTCCTGGAATTGCAACTGCATGTAAAGTCTACTAAATAATACAGTACAGTACTTGCAAATGAGACAAAGAAAAAAACAAGATAACAACTGGATTGTATGACTGAGTGTTAAATAAAAATACATTTAGATTTTTTAAAATAATTAACATTTATTAACACACGAACACACAAAAATGTACTGAAAATTGGTACAGTAGAAGAACGTATCGATTCCCAGGTACCAGGAATTGGCACCGTATCGATTCAAATGTGAAAGTTACCCATCCCTAGGCAATACTATACAAATTAAACTTAGATATAAATTGGAGTAGTTGGTGTACAGATTGGAAAGCAACATACATTTTACTGTCCTCAACATACAGCCGTTAATTATCTGCCAACACAAGTGAATACACCTCACAGTGAACATCTCCAAATAATGTATTTGGTGTGAGCAGTTCAATATCCGTAAAGTATTCACAGTGCTTCACTTTAGTTCAATATTCGGAAAGTATTCACAGTGCTTCACTTTTTCCACATTTTGTTAGGTTACAGCCTTATTCCAAAATAAAAAACAATTACATTTTGGTCTCAAAATTCTGCACACAATACTCTATAATGACAATGTGGAAACTGTGCTTTTTTTTTTTTTTAAAGAAATTATAGCAAATTTATAAAAATTACAATGCTAAGAAATCACATTTACATAAGTATTCACAGCCTTTGTTCAATACTTCGTTGATGCACTTTAAGCAGTAATTACAGCCTCAATTATTTTTGAATACGATGCCACAAGTTTGGCACACCTATCTTTGAGCAGTTTGGCCCATTCCTCTTTGCAGCACCTCTGACGCGCCATCAGGTTTCATGGGAAGTGTCGGTGCTCAGCCATTTTTAGATCTTGCCAGAGATGTTCAATGGGTGTCAAGTTTGGGCTTTGATATTTTGGCTGTGTGCTTAGTGTCATTGTCCTGCTGAAAGATTAACCGTCACCCAAGTTCGAGTTCAAAACCGCTCTGGAGCAGGTTTTCATCCAGTGTCTCTGTACATTGATGCATTCATATTTTCCTCTATCCTAACTAGTCTTCCAGTTCCTGACGCTGATAAACATCCCCACAGCATGATGCTGCCACACCGTGCTTCACTGTAGGGATGGCATTGGCCTGATGATGAGTGGTGCCTGGTTTCTTCCAAAAATGACACCTGGCATTCACGCCAAAGAGTTCAAACTTTGTCTCGTTAGACCAGAGAACTTTTTTTCTCATGGTCTGAGTCTTTCTGGTGCATTTTGGCAAACTTTATTAGAGGAATGGCTTCCGTCTGGCCACTAGACCATACAGGCCTGATTGGTGGATTGCTGCACAGATGGTTGTCCTTCTTCACAGAGGAATGCTGTAGCTCTGACAGAGTAACCATCCGGTTCTTAATTACCTTTCTGACTATGGCCCTTCTCCCAAGATCACCCAGTTTAGAGGGCCGGCCAGCTCTAGGAAGTGTCCTGGTTGTTCCAAACTTCTTCCAATTACACATGATGGAGGCCACTGTGCTCATTGAGTCTTTCAAGGCAGCAGATATTTTTCTGTACCCTTCCCCAGATTTGTGCCTCGAGACAATCCTGTCTCGGAGGTCTACAGAAAATTCCTTCGACTTCATTCATGGTTTGTGCTCTGCCATGCAGTGTCAAATGTGTGACTGTATATATAGACAAGTGTGTGCCTTTCCAAATCATGTCTAAACAACTGAAGTTACCAAAGTAGGCTCTAATTAAGCTATTGGAACGTCACAAGGATGATTAGTTAAAACAAGATGCCCCTGATCTCGCTTTTTGAATACGTATCTACATGTGATTTCTTAGTTTTTATTGTGAATACATTTGCAGAAAATTCTAAAGAAAATGTTTTCATATTGTCATTATAGAGTATTGTGTATAGAATGTTGAGGACAAAAATGAATGTATTCCATTTTGGAACAAGGCTGTAAAATAACAAAATGTGGAAATAGTGAAGCACTGTGAATATTTTCCAGATGCACTGTAAGTACCATCGTTCTCTACAACTGCCTTAATCTTCGTAGACACGGAATTGGACCTTTTTTCACTTCTCCATGATGACATCACTGTTGGATGTATTACCTTCCTCTTAAGGATGCCCCACAGGTGCTCAATTGGGTTCAGGTGCAAAGAAGACACACCTGTCTGCTCCATCACCTTCAAGAAGGCACTTGTCATCTTGGAGGTGTGTTTGGACTCCTTTTTATTATGTTTGAGGGCATCAAAGACCATGATGCTTCTACCACCATGTTTGACTGTTAATCTTGTTACTCACTTGTGTTGCCAAACAATGATGTTTGTGTGCTGACTAATTTTCAACGGGTAGTAAATCTATACCGATATGACTATTACCATATATCCGCACTATGATAGTATTGTTCCATTAGGGGAAAAAAAATTGTAATCAAAATGGTTGCTGGAAGTTTGAGGAACTGGCTTTTGTGAAATACTGTAGCTATGGGTCTATGTTAAACGAGTAATCCATGGTTGTGTCAATGAGCACGTACACAAACATGCTCCTGGAATGTGCATCTTTATTATGGGATGTGATTATCATTACGGTTACATTTCAAGTCCAGAATGATGGCAGTTATGTGGCTTACTTGAGTGGTTGCTTGATGATCCCAGGAAGCTTGAGCTGTGTTTGAGAAGAGAAACCTTATGAGTTCTCTGTTGAGCATGTTGTGTTTACAGCACTTCAGAAGGTAACTGTGTCTGTGTGGTGTCTGCTGGTCTCTTCTGTCCATCTTTCCTCTTCCTGGTTGGGTGCTATTGGTAGACGCCAGTCGACAGCTGGTATTCTCCTCGCCTGAGGCGGGGGCTCACTTTCACGGACATCCACTCCTCCCCCAGCCTTGCCCTCCAGCCTTGGGCCAGCAGCCCGAACTGTTTGTAGGGAGGCCAGGCGGAGCTCCGTATTTCTGGCAGTGTCGCTCTGGTGGGGTGCCTGCTTTTCCCGTCCACGGGCCTGCTGCAGGTCAGTACAGTACAGCAGGAGGTGGGTGGAGCATGAGCACAGTGCTTGATGGCCTATACCAACACTTTTAGTCGACTGCGGGCAAAATGGGCTTTATTATTTGTGAATGTAGCATTTGTAGCAGTCATTTCTACACATGTTCTCGGTTCGAAAAGGTACAGGCCAGTTGTCACGATCTGACACGGTTTATTAATTCAGTTCTGTGAACAGTGTGACTATGTGAAACTATCACTCTGCAACATACTGAACCCCCAGTTTCTCCTGATCCTGTGTCTTCAGGTGAATGAGTTAGCAATGCCAAAATGCTCAGACAATGTTTCATAGAATGTTAAAAACCGTTGGGGACAGACCATCTCAAAAACAAAATAAAATAGTACAGTTTTTTACTGGATCAGACACCCAAAAACGACATGAAATAAAGAATGCAGGATTTACAATATTGACTATGAACAATAAAACACTGAATATTAAGAACATATGAAAGTCGCTCCTTTTACTTGTCAGAACATTTTCTCGATTGACATGTTGTACAATCAAGCAAAACGCTACAAAAAGGCAACAAACACAACAAAACATAAATTCAAAAGGGTAAAAAAAACACCCACATTCTAATAAAATATAACTTTTCTGTAATACTTGATCCATGTCTACCCCTCACACTTGTGTCTCGTGCTTGGTGTTCTGTAAACATGTTTCTTTAAAATATAACCATCCTCTGATTATAATCCCCTCAGCTATCAAGGTCGAAAGGAAAGGAAATGTCAACACAACCATGGAAAACACTCAATGTAAACTAAATTCTAAAATAACATTAAACACTTAACAATAACCTCTTGAAATGAAGGTGCAAAATTAAGGAATATGTAAGAAATTATTGATAAAGTGTAGCAAAACAGTGCAAAGTGTGAAAATGCAAGCACAGAGGAACCTGAGAAGAACTATGTTCTGCAGATTTAGTGCCAGGAAGTTACGGCTGTGCTCTAAAGGGTATTACCAGTCTTGGTGGGATCAAGCATCTTGCATAACTTACAGACCACATTGGTCTGACTACGGTCTGTTTTATAAAGTCAAAGAATCTGCCATACCGTCGATGTGATTTTTACTTTTTTATTGACAATTTCGTTGCTCTCTGCAGCAGTCATTTTTAGTTTCTCTTCTCACTCAAGAATCAACCACGAGAAAACAAGATGGCGCAACCAATCTTGATTGTTGATACTGTTACCTGATTGGCTGTTGGCGTGTTACTCCCACTGATCAGTGATCCTTTCCTGTGTTGCTCGGTTAGCAGAGAGCGTGTGCCTTTGTTCATACAACCAATCTTGCTTCGCAACGTCCATTTTTTTCCGACGAAGAAGAAAATACAATTATTGATCATTTTGTGGAACTTATTTTTATTGATATACATTTTGTGTCTATCGCGTTTTATCACCCAAACCTACTTTCCGTAGTTCAAGTGTTATGGTGATTGAAAATGGTGCTCCACATATTGTCGGCTATAGTTTTGATGTTAAAGATTTAAAAAATATTAATTTAGAGACGCCCGGCGGGCCAGATTGAAATAGTTAATGAGATGTATTTGTACAATATTTTCACACAAGAAATAACCCAAAATATTTACACATAGAGAATAACGTAAAATAAATGTTAATGATGAATAAAATGTATGAATAAGCTTTCAAAATCCCTTAAATTACGGCGATAAATGGAGAAGAGGAGAGCCAAGCGGACGCCGCATTCGTACTTTGCTGCGAGTTCTTTCTTCAAATCAATAGTGTTTTTCACCTTACTTATCAAAATGCTGGCACTTGCAACTTTCTATGGCCCCATGGTGGAGTATTTTGCAGTCGTACTCAAAAAATAAAAGCAAAGAACTACAGGGTCAGTGGTTATGTCAATGAATGGTAATGGAAATGAGGGAGAATGACTTCAGGCTAACACGTCACCGACGTGTGGATTCTTTGCTTGGGTGTTGGATTTTGCAGAATGATACGTGGGCAAACAGGCTTGTTTATTACGCGCAATACAGTGTTGCCAATGACAATCTATTTGTGGTGGCGGGGGTATGGCTGGTGACCTGACTCTTGCCAAATCCTTGTAGTTCGCTGAGCTCCACACAAGGATCTGGGACTTCTCAATAGGAGATTTATTTCAGAAGGCGGGGCCTTGTAAAAAAAAAATCATTGTATGTGATTGGATAAGCCACTTGTCCATTATCTTGAATGACGTGCTACTTCAACCACTCACATTGACATCAACCCGTGACGCTGATGAGAGCGACGCTGGGAAATCCAAAACAGAACAGCCGACATATTGGATAACGACAGAGCGAAAAGTTAGAGAACTTTTACTGAACCAACGCAGCAATGTCAGTAGACGATTGATGTCGCAAAACAGTTGTAATAGCAGAATCAATGTCAGCACACGACTCCTCGCTGCGTGCCGCCATTGTTGTTTCAATCAGTCGCTTTGACGCTACGTCACATCTATGAAATCCCGCCCGGCGATCCTGATTGGGTCATTATATTTTGCTATCTTAAAGGAGTTTGCATTGCCTTCGAGCCCAGATGCTTGTGTGAAGCTCAGCGAACTACAAGGATCTGGCGAGAGTCAGGTTAATGGCTGGTGCTGTGTCAAAATATCGAATCATTTGTATGATATTTATATACTGTATGACTATGATGCAACTAGTTTGTAAAGGCTAAAACAAAATGCATGAATATTTTTTTAAGACAAATCTGTGTTTAATACTTATTAGTATCAACATACAGTACAGGCCAAAAGTTTGGACACACCTTCTCATTCAATGTGTTTTCTTTAATTTCATGACTATTTACATTGTAGATTGTCACTGAAGGCATCAAAACTATGAATGAACACATGTGGAGTTATGTACTTAACAAAAAAATGTGAAATAACAGAAAACATGTTTTATATTTTAGTTTCTTCAAAATAGCCAACCTTTGCTCTGATTACTGCTTTGCACACTCTTGGCATTCTCTCGATGAGCTTCAAGAGGTAGTCAACTGAAATGGTTTTCACTTCACAGGTGTGCCTTATCAGGGTTGATTAGTGGAAATTCTTGCTTTATCAATGGGGTTGGGACCATCAGTTGTGTTGTGAATGAGAAGGTGTGTCCAAACTTTTGACCTGTACTGTATATTTTTCTTCTTACATTAAATTGTAACAACTTGTGGCGGCCCTTAATTTATTTGTGGTGGAGTGAATAATGGGAAAAACAATGTCAGTCCATATAATAACCAAGACACTATGAGAAAACCGGGGCAAACTTTTTGGTAAAAATTTTCGCCGAAAACCAAATCCTACAAAATGTGCAGTGTACAAAAACCGAAGTACCATTGTACCTTGAAGGTAAAAAATCCCATTTACTGTCATAGGATGCCAACTAGTTAATCAACATGCAGCAGCCCATCTAGCTACACCCCCCAAAAGCAAACTGCAACTGGGGAGATTGAAATTTGTGACGTTAGAGTCAGAGGTTTGATCCCCTTTATCATTGAAGAGCACAGAAAAGAAAACCGTATAGAAATGAACTGAACCATACTGCTTTGTGGAGACCAGGCTTCAAGCTTTGTTGAATAACCGACTTGTCCTGATATATCATTTTCTTTCCTTCATTTTCTCTCTGTCCTCTCATCCCCACTACCTGTTTCTACCTCAGACGGGCAGGAAAATGCCGGCAAGTGTCCTCATCTGGATTCGGAAGAATCAGATCCTTCATTCGGGGACCTGTCCAACAGTGAAGAACTGAAATCCCCAGACAAGTCTGACAGGCCGGAGTTGGACATGCCCTCGCCGGCCTGCAACGGAACATCTTCGGAGGGCCTGGGCTCTCCGGAGGGTCCCAAAGCCAAGACGGACCCCGAGAAGAAGTTCACCTGCGCCATTTGTGGTCAGGCCTTCCGCACCAAGTCCTACCTCAAAAAACACCAGCACAGAGTACACAAAACCCCGAAGGCTCAGGCGGGCTCAGGGTCCAGTTTAAGCGACCTGGCCCCCTTCTCGCCTCAGCAGAGCATGTCTCTGCTTGAGTCCTTCGGCTTCCAGATAGTACAGTCGGCTTTCGCCTCGTCACTGGTAGACGTGGAAGCGGGTCAAAGCGGAGTGCACTTTGGAGGAAAGTGAGGCGCCCGGTCTGCCGTGTTCAGGACAAAGCCAGGTTGTGCTGTCTTTGCCTCAAGACTACTTCTCTTGCTCAATGTGTGCATTTTTGTCAGACTGCCATATGATTCCTACTTTTTCTACTTTTTCAGAGTATGGAAAGTGCATACACGCTGTAGTAATTCTCTTTATACAGAAAGAAGAAGACATGGAGCATACGATGAGACTTCAGTTGTTTTTGTTATTATTTGACTTTCACATATTCCTGCACATGTGACGAGTACACGTATGCGTCCGTTACTGTTGCGCCAATCGTCTTGGCCATCAGGACAGTGGGCGGGGCTTGATTTATTTATGTTACTTCCACCGACAGGACGCTTTAAACGTTTTGAATGCAAGCAAACACCTTTCACATTTTGCTTTAGTCACTAAAGAAGTGCAAGCAACCGACAGACGAAAGTTAAGAGGCACTTTTTTTTCTTTTTCTTTTTTACTTTTCCAGCACATTCTGGAGACATGCTTGTCAGAATCATCAATCATCGATTCTTTGTTCATAGTTGCGATGGAGAGAATAGCCGACGATCAGCGTGAACGCAAACATTTTTAATTTTCCTATTGGCAATGCTGTTCCCTAAACATTGACAATGTTCCCTATCCATGCTTGACCTAAATCATGATATTGTTCCCCATCCTTGTGTTTTCAAACGATGACAATGTTCCCCATCCCTGCACGTTCCCCAAACGAGGACCACGATCAGCTTGATGATCAGGATATATTTTATGAATGTAGATTCTATTTTATTAACTTATTCATGCCCCTGCTCTTGGGTGCACTTTTGTTTGTGTAAATTTCCAAGTTTTTGTCCATTTTGAAGCTCTTGTTCTAAGTTATGTTTAGGAATGTGTGTGTGTGAGGTTGTTGAGCCCCTTTCACACAGAAATGCTGCAAAATCGGTCCTCTAACCATTAACCCGGCATCTATTCACCTGTGGCTTTTTATGCAGAACACACGAAAATCGTCCATTCGACGCTGCCAGGCTTCGGTCCCTCTTTTTGCCGTTACAGAATAAGTTAAGACAAAGTCTGATGGCGGCAGAAAAGTGGGACCACGGTGAGACTTTCCCACACCTGCTCTTGCTGTTACGGCTATATTGCGGTACCTCAATTTAATTTTGTATGGCGTTCCAAAAGGTCAGACGAAAACGGAATCTTTCAAAAACTAAAGCAATTTTCCTCATAAGAAATGACGTAAACTAGAAAAGCACTCAGAGCGCAGACCTCCGCCAGGCCCGATCTCCCACAAAGAAGTACTGAGCAAAATTAGCGACCATCTTGTAATGCTACGATCCGCCCGCTCTTTTGGACTTTTTACTTTTACCTTTTTGAAGATTTCTGTTGGCGGGGATGGCAATAAGCAGAGCAGGGGAGAAGGGAAGGAGAGGTCCATGCAAATGACTCGTTTTGTAATTTGCTACAAGTACCTAATTAAAGTCACTAGTGTTTCTCACCTTCTTTATCAAAGTCCTGGCACTCGCAACTGTCTTTGCCCCACGGTAGAATATTTGCAATCGCATTCAGTTTGAAAAAAAAAAGACGAATACTTAAGTCACCAATGTGAGGGATTATTTGTTTGGGAACTTCATTCCACAGGCAAACGGACTAGTTTGTTATATATACAATAACCGAGATAGTATACGGAAAATGGTGCAGAATTTTCGCCAGAAACATCGAATCCTACAATAGGTGTAGCATACGAAGGTACCTCCATAGACCGTTTTGACGGGTTCTGTCAGAGCTGCTGTTAGGGCTATTTTGGGCGTGTCTGCATGAAAGGGGCAGTGATAAGAAAAGGGATGTAATCCAAGGGACCAATCATAGACTCACGTTAGCTACCTGTGTGACATTCCCCTGAAGATGAAATAAAGAGTGTTTTCTACTGTATTGTATCGTGGAACCTCATGGGATGCAATTTTTGGGAATATTTATCGACAAAAGTCTGACTTGACAAAATGTTCCTGATGCAACTCTGGAGTGTGTGATCTCTTGTTTTAATTACAGTTTCTATATTATTTATGGTTCTATAGTGAATTGTATTAAGTGTATATACCATCTTATAAATATATCTAATTATTGGAGCAGTGTGTCACTGGTGGACGTTTAAAACCATTTTTGTTGCTTTTTCTGTTGTGTTTGAGGCTTCTTAAATTATGTTAATTTACTTTTGTTTTTGTTTATTTTGTCACGCCATTAAGGTTTTTTGTTGTTCTTGGAGGACAAAGTGAAATGAGCTTAATTCACATTGGTACTCAAATGTAAAATATGTATTTTTTGTTGTTGTTTGGCTCTCTGCTTTTGGTTTGTTGCAAAGTGCCTTCCAAATACTGACTGTGCACGGCAGTGGATTCAAACGTCGTCTTTGGGAGAAGTACACCGTGACTCACATTGAAATTTTTTTTTTTTTTTTTTTTTTTTACTTGATTCTTACAGAAAATGTACAGCATCTCTTCAAGACACACACATACAACAAGGCTTTTAAAACATGTGAGCTCCATGTTTTGCTATAACGTCTTTGGACATATTTCAGTATAAGCATATTTTCTACAGTATACATCTTAGTTTTCGTACTCTGTTACTGAGTCGCTCTTGTTGCTGCAAAGACGAGGAGCCAATAAAATGCATTGAAAAAATACATTTTCGCATTTCGACTTTGAATTACCATTAAAACTCAACCAATATCCTCATAACATATATATTAAAACCCTTGTTAGTTTGCATCCATGCTATACCTATATACGATAGGATAAACTTTATTCATCCCACAATAGAGAAATGATGTGGTTGCAGTGCAGAAAAAAATGTTCACAAAAAAATAAGGTAACAACACATAAAAACAAGAGGGAAACATCAAACAAATGACAAAATACATTAAAAGAGCACAGAGTTCATGCAACCAGCTGCCACTTCAGCGGCGCCACTTCTACATACAGCTACAAATTAAACAACGAAAGACCAACAAATAGTACATATTGCCTGCATATGATTGCACTATGCATGGACAAACAAAACAAAAACACCATTTCAACACCCACATAATATGTATATGGTGGTGACCTCGGCAGTGCTCCACACTGTCTGCTGGGGTTGGGGTCCATTGTAAATGTATTATTATTACAATCATTTTTTGGAAGTTTGTATTATTTACACTGAAACCATATACCGGTACCCTATATATATATATATTATATATATATATATATATACAGTATACCATTCAAAGTAATGGAATAAAAACGTTTTGAAGTCCTGTCCCTCGTTTTATGGTTCATGGTTCAATCTTCTAGAGATCATCATGCTTCATACTGCTACTGATAGCAAAAGAAATCATTTTAAAGTTTTGTCTTTTTTAGCAATCTAAAATTATATGTAAAAAAGTTGTATCTTGGCCCATTTTCAGAGAAAAAGCATGAAGATACCCCCCCCCCCCCCCCAAAAAAAAGAAATCTGAACAAAAAATCTGCAAGGTTTACCTTATTGCATACATCATATGTAATAATCTATTTTTATGAAATTATTTTTCTGACCATCTTTGTTTTGTTTTTTTACACAATACTTATTGAAATAGATATTCCACTGCTTTATTATGAGGTTCACGTTCAAATATTTAGAAAGCTTCTTCCTCCTTTAAAGACAACCACTAAGAAAAAAGTACAATAACAGCAACAAGAAAGTCAAGTGAAATGACTCAATTTATTTTCATCTAGTTGCTGTGTTTTGGTAAACCACATCTTATAAAACCAACAAAAAATAGATTTTAAAAATTATAATTGTTAACCCTGCAACCACATAATTTCCCCAATGTGGGATGAATAAAGTCCATCCAGTCCTAATTGGCGGGTGATCTCGGGATGTAATTCTCACAAATAAAGAGGGTCTTTTATATATTCGTTAAGTTAAAGTTAAAATCTCAACGATAGTCACTCACACACTACGTGTGGTGAAATGATCCTGTGCATTTGACCCATCCCCATGTTCACCCCCTGGGAGGTGAGGGGAGCAGTGAGCAGCAGCGGTGGCCACGCTCGCGAATCATTTTGGTGATTTAACCCCCAATCTCAACCCTTGATGCTGAGTGCCAAGCAGGGAGGTAATGGGTCCCATTTTTATAGTCTTTGGTATGACTCGGCCGGGGTTTGAACTCACAACCTTCCAGTCTCAGGGCGGACACTCTAATCACAAGGCCACTGAGCAGGTTTGACAGACATGAAAAACAGAGAACAATTTCACTATCAGTATTTGGTAACACTTTAGTATGGGGAACACATATTCACCATTAATTAGTTGCTTATTAACATGCAAATTAGTAACATATTGGCTCTTATTTGTTAATTAAGTACTTATTAATGCCTTATTCTGCATGGCCTTATTATACAACCAGTAAGCCATTAACTACGAGTCTTCCCTCAATAACCTCAGAATTATTGTTTATTAGTAAACCTCACCCTTATATGTTCCCCTAGTGTCCAAATAACTCTAAATTAAGTCTTTGTAACTTTAATAAGCAACTAATTAATGGTGAATATGTTCGCCATACTAAAGTGTTACCCCAATTTTTTTTACAAAAAGCACACAAAAAAAGGTGAAAACAAGAACTTAATACACAAAGGACATAAAATACATTAAAATATTGCTGCATCAAGCAGCATTATCTTTTTATTATAAATGTTAGTTTTTATTTGTACTGCAATAATCAAAGGCACCTAATTTGATCGGTATCCATAACAATGCTCACAATCTTTAATTTCAACATTTGCAATTAAAGTTGTATTTTTAAAAACGTATTTCTTCATTATTACACGACTTAGAGATGTGTTTTCTGCTGGAAAACAGCCTATTTTCAGTTAGAAAAAGCATTAAAAAAAAAAATTGGGACAAAAAATCAGCTACGTTTTTGCAGGGAGGCGAACGCTGAATGGTGAATCTGCAGGAAACCACTGTAACAATATACTAAATAATATCCACAACAACAGGTCAATAAATACAAGGTCAGATATTACAACTTAGTGGACAGTTCCGTTTCTCTGTTCTTGTAATTAAGTTTGTTGAAGTCCTCCGTAACTTCCACTATGGTCTTTCCTTTGGTTTCCGGCACCAAGCAGAGGAGGAAGGCCGCGCTGAAGACGCAGTAGACCACGAAGATCAGGAAGCAGTACTGGCCCAGTCCGTCCTGCGTGGACACGAAACCATGTTTCACAAGCACGTGACTTGCAGAAAAAAAAAAGGTTGCCGCTCTCACCACCACGTAGCTGAAACACATGCCCACGAGGAACAAGCTGAGCCAGTTAATAGTTCCGCTTACGACGTACGCGGAGGGACGCCATGCTTGCAGGAAAAGGTCAGCGGGAAGAACCATAGACACTCCGGCTGGGGAAGACAAATGTATACTTACACATTACTAGCACTTCTATTAAATAGGGGTAGTACATATCTGTGGAGCAGAACTCACAGGGTCCGAGTCCGTAAATGCAGATGACACAAAAAATCAAGGCGATGTTCACATACGGGATCCATGAATTCAGATCCTGCAACAGAAAAAGGTGTGCTAACATATCACAAGGTATGCCAGAGTCTTCTAAGCCTAGTTATTTATCCAGTTCTATCTACTAGTACGGGGGTCAGCAACCCGCGGCTCTTTAGCGCCGCCCTAGTGGCTCCCTGGAACTCTTTCAGAGATGTGTGAAAATGGAAAAAGATGAAGAATTTTTTTTTTTTGTTTTAATATATTTTCTGTTGGCGAACAAACATGTCACAAACGTTCCTAATTGTTAGAAATCCCACTGTTTGTTATACATGCTTCACTGATGAGAGTATTTGGCAAGCACTGATTTGTCCTACTAATTTCAGCGACCCTTGAACTCATCGTAGTTTGTTTACATGTACAACTTTCTCCGATGCTGCCACAGAAAGACGTGTTTTATGCCACTCCTTGTTTGTCTCATTTTGTCCACCAAACGTTTTATCGTCTGATCTTGAATGGGATTGTGCTGAAAATTTAAATTTCCCCTCAGGGATTAATAAAGTATTTCTGATTCTGATTCTGATTTTATACTGTGCGTGAATGCACAAAGGTGAGCTTTGTTGATGTTATTGACTTGTGTGGAGTGCTAATCAGGCATATTTGGTCAATCCATGACTGCAAGCTAATCGATGCTAACATGCTATTTAGGCTAGCTGTATGTACATATTGCATCATAATGCCTCGTTTGTAGGTATATTTGAGATAATTTAATTTCCTTTGCTTATGTCCTCTATGTACAAACCCCGTTTCCATATGAGTTGGGAAATTGTGTTAGATGTAAATATAAACGGAATACAATGATTTGCAAATCATTTTCAACCCATATAGTTCAATATGCTACAAAGACAACATATTTGATGTTCAAACTGATAAACATTTTTTTTTTTTGCAAATAATCTTTAACTTTAGAATTTGATGCCAGCAACACGTGACAAAGAAGTTGGGAAAGGTGGCAATAAATACTGATAAAGTTGAGGAATGCTCATCAAACACTTATTTGGAACATCCCACAGGTGAACAGGCAAATTGGGAACAGGTGGGTGCCATGATTGGGTATAAAAGTAGATTCCATGAAATGCTCAGTCATTCACAAACAAGGGTGGGGCGAGGGTCACCACTTTGTCAACAAATGCGTGAGCAAATTGTTGAACAGTTTGAGAAAAACCTTTCTCAACCTGCTATTGCAAGCAATTTAGGGATTTCACCATCTACGGTCCGTAATATCATCAAAGGGTTCAGAGAATCTGGAGAAATCATTGCACGTAAGCAGCTAAGCCCGTGACTTTCAATCCCTCAGGCTGTACTGCATCAACAAGCGACATCAGTGTGTAAAGGATATCACCACATGGGCTCATGAACACTTCAGAAACCCACTGTCAGTAACTACAGTTGGTCGCTACATCTGTAAGTGCAAGTTAAAACTCTCCTATGCAAGGCGAAAACCGTTTATCAACAACACCCAGAAACGCCGTCGGCTTCGCTGGGCCTGAGCTCATTTAAGATGGACTGATACAAAATGGAAAAGTGTTCTGTGGTCTGACGAGTCCACATTTCAAATTGTTTTTGGAAACTGTGGACGTCGTGTCCTCCGGACCAAAGAGGAAAAAAAACATCCGGATTGTTATAGGCGCAAAGTTGAAAAGCCAGCATCTGTGATGGTATGGGGGTGTATTAGTGGCCAAGGCATGGGTAACTTACACATCTGTGAAGGCGCCATTAATGCTGAAAGGTACATACAGGTTTTGGAGCAACATATGTTGCCATCCAAGCAACGTTGCCATGGACGCCCCTGCTTATTTCAGCAAGACAATGCCAAGCCACGTGTTACATCAACGTGGCTTCATAGTAAAAGAGTGCGGGTACTAGACTGGCCTGCCTGTAGTCCAGACCTGTCTCCCATTGAAAATGTGTGGCACATTATGAAGCCTAAAATACCATAACAGAGACCGTTAAACAACTTAAGCTGTACATCAAGCAAGAATGGGAGAGAATTCCACCTGAGAAGCTTAAAAAATGTGTTTCCTCAGTTCCCAATCGTTTACTAGGTGTTGTTAAAAGGAAAGGCCATGTAACACAGTGGTGAACATGCCCTTTCCCAACTACTTTGGCACGTGTTGCAGCCATGAAATTCTAAGTTAATTATTATTTGCAAAAAATA
Source organism: Entelurus aequoreus (assembly GCF_033978785.1). NCBI lineage: Eukaryota > Metazoa > Chordata > Actinopteri > Syngnathiformes > Syngnathidae > Entelurus > Entelurus aequoreus. The sequence goes on along the minus strand of NC_084731.1, from coordinate 43,260,590 downwards.
AATAAAGTTTATGAGTTTGAACATCAAATATCTTGTCTTTGTAGTGCATTCAATTGAATATGGGTTGAAAAGGATTTGCAAATCATTGTATTCCGTTTATATTTACATCTAACACAATTTCCCAACTCAAATGGAAACGGGGTTTGTATTTAATTTATATTTGCATGTCTCATGACACATTATCTGTATGTACTATTGGCTGCATTTGTGATAGTTGTTTCAATCAATCAATCAATCAATCAATGTTAATTTATATAGCCCTAAATCACGTTTGTGTGCCATGTTGTTCCAGACCACAGCAAAAGTTACCCAGCTTGCAAAGATTGTAATAAATCCATTAGAAGAAGACAGCCTGCCGTTTCCTTAAACTTGGGCACACACATATATATACCTTTGGCTATTCTGAGCCAGTAATTTCCAGAAGTTATCTCATCCTTTGAGAAGCCTCCATTTTACTAATGATTTCCAATGTTGCAAAAACGTGTAGAATAAAAATGTCAATGAAGATTTGCGTCAGCCTTTGATAGTAGGCTACTATAGCTAATATAGACACTTACATTATGTGTTGTCTTCATTATAACACTTATATAAAACTTGTAAAGTAATTTTGATAGTAGGGTACTATAGTTAAATAGACACTTACATCATGTGTTGTCTTCATTATAACACTTATATAAAACTTTTAAAGTCATTTTGATAGTAGGCTAATATAGACACATCATGTGTTGTCTTCATTATAACACTTATATAAAACTTTTAAAGTCATTTTGATAGTAGGCTAATATAGACACATCATGTGTTGTCTTCATTATAACACTTATATAAAACTTTTAAAGTCATTTTAATAGTGGGCTAATATAACTAATATAGACACATCGTGTGTTGTCTTAATTTTAGCACCTATATAAGACTTTTAAAGTCATCTTGATAGTAGGCTAATATAGCTAATATAGACACTTGCATCATGTGTTGTCTTCATTATAACACTTATATAGGGGTTTTAATTATTTGTGGCTCCAGACAGATTTTATTTTTTATTTTTGGTCCAATATGGCTCTTTCGACATTTTGGGGTGCCGACCCCTGTACTAGTACAAGGCCGTATGGTGTCAGGAGAGTGGATACCTTGATGGACAGCATAGCAGTAAGAACAGCCATGGTGACCCCCATCAGTAAATAGCCAAAGCCCATCAGCTTCTTGCGGCCAGCACGGTCTATAATCAAGGACTGAAGCACATCCAGAACGACGTTTAGAAAGCATCATATTTATGCAGATATAACCTGCTTGGTACTGGTACTGTGGTACAGGGGTCTTCAACATTTTCCCAGGCCAAGGACCCCCAAACTGATGGAGAGCTGGAGCGGGAACTCCCTACTTATATATCTTGTATAAGGTTGTGTTTTAACTTAAAAAGGTTCTTAAGATACCTTGTTATTGTGCAATATGCAAGCTGGCAGCTGATAACATGAATATAATAAGATTATTATTAATTAATGTTTTTATTTTAAACCTGTAAGACACAGTGAATAGTGTGCCCATATCACTACTGTTTATACACTACACCACAGTGTGCTGGATCTATGTTAATGTGTATATAAAGATATTTTCATTTGTCAAAAAATTGCGGGTAATATAAAAAAAAAGTCTAATCAACCATTAATTTCACAACCCCCTGTTGAAGACCTCTGTTGGAGTACACAATATTTACATCACATTTTTAATCTTTTTTTCACATCATCAAAGTGTGGATTTTCGCTCATTTTCCTTCATTTTTTTTTCTGTTATTATTCTTGTTCTTTAAGAGCGATTGTCTCTTTGATGTTGGACATTTTTTAAATTACACAATTACATTTTATTACATTTTATTTGTATTTACTGATGTGTGGCTTTCTACAGTTATTTTTTGTCATGTTGACTATAATCTTTTCTTTTAATGGGATTTTAGAAAAATAGACTATAATTTTGTTTTTGCTGTTAAAATGTTTATTTAAAATATAAATTTTTTACATTTTGATCATTTCTAAATAATAAATAAGGGTGTATCCAATTACTGAAATGCACAATATTTTTTTTCTCAAGCTGATATTTATATATATGAAATATATGTATATGTGCGTGCGTGTGTATATATACACATATGAATTTAAATATATACACACGCATGCACATATAAACATTTTTACACACACACATACATATACATATATATACATATATATATATATATATATATATATATATATATATATATATATATATATATATATATATATATATATATATATATATATATATATATATATATATATATACAGTATATATATATATATATATATATATATATATACTGTATATATGTGTGTGTGTGTGTGTGTGTGTACAGCATGTATATAAAATGTTAATGTGGTTTTTGAAGTTGTTTTAAAGGGCTTTGAAGGCAACAAAAGGGACTCCATTTCGCCCCATTTTGCAAGCGTATTTTTATCTTTAGAATCCTAAAAATAAAAAGAGAAGTGAGATCATCTCTCATAATGATTGTGAATGATAGGCAAAATTAAATAAAAAATGAATTTTAAGCATTTTTTTAATTATTTGTCAATTTTGTAAAAATACAATCATAAAAACATTTATGAAGAAAGAAAACAAAAATAAATTGGAAAACCTGCAGTTTTTGGGAGTAACAATTAAACATGTTTCAAATTTCAAAATAAAATGAGAACAAATAACTCTAAACTTAAAAAAAAGAACTTAATTTTATAGTAAAATAAAAATATAATATAAAAGAAAAGCAGTGTAAATAAAAACCAAAAGGAGGAAAAATGTAATCTATGCAAATGGATTAATTAAATAATGAATTAATGGATGGATATATATATATATATATATATATATATATATATATATATATATATATATATATATATATATATATATATATATATATATATATATATATATATATATATATATATATATATATATATATACTGTATATATATGTATATATACATACATACACATCACAGGCCAAAAGTTTAGACACACCTTCTCATTTCAATGCGTTTTCTTTATTTTCATGACTATTTACTTTGTAGATTGTCACTGAAGGCATCAAAACTATGAAGTGAAGTGAAAACCCTTTCAGGTGACTACCTCTTGAAGCTCATCGAGAGAATGCCAAGAGTGTGCAAAACAGTAATCAGAGCAAATGGTGGCTATTTTGAAGACACTACAATATAAAACATGTTTTCAGTTATTTCACCTTTTTTTGTTAAGTGCATAACTCCACATGTGTTCATTCATAGTTTTGTCTTCAGTGACAATCTACAATGTAAATAGGTTTGTCCAAACTTTTGGCCTGTACTGTATATATACATAATAGATAATAGATAATTACAATTTAGAATGTGATTGTGAACGATAGGCAAAATCCCCAAAAAGTGCAGTTAACCTATAAAAAAGAAACATCATACTTTCATGGTATCATGGGTGGCATGTCAGATTTTATTTTATACAAGTTTTTGATATTTATTTATTATTATATTTATCTTATTCAATGTTTTTGGTTTAATTTCATCAAATGTTTTGAAAAATAAAAACAAATTAAACAGCCTTAGATTCCTGTTTTTGCTGTTTTGCTGTTCCTGACTCAAATTTCTATCAAATATATCAAGTAGGTACAAAGTGAATGTGTTCAGTCTGTGAATATGGTCAGGAGACACTCACACACAGCATCACAGTGATGAGTTCCGTGGCTCCGATCCCGATTGCCAAGTAATGCATCTGCTCCTCCGGTACTCCTGACTCTCGGAAAATGTCGAATGCGTAGAAATAGAGCTACAAGAAAGGCTTGGGTGATGCGAAGCAGCTTTCTAACCACGTAGAAGGAGTGTGGAACGAGCGAAGGTACATACGGCATTGATGCCACAGAACTGGACGCCAGCACAGGGGATGGCCAAGGTCAACAGCTGCCATCTGACACAGCGACGAGTCAGAACATCCTTCACCGTCTTGGCCTGCTCTCCTTGGACGCTCTCACGCTCTTTGTCCATGTCTTCCAGCTCCTGCTTCAAGTCGTCTTCCTGCCACAGCCACTGCAATGCTGTGGCACAGGAAGGACACGTGCCGGAGAACTTAAAAGCCTACTGAAACCCACTACTACCGACCACGCAGTCTGATAGTTTATATATCAATGATGAAATCTTAACATTGCAACACATGCCAATACGGCCGGGTTAGATTAGTAAAGTGCAATTTTAAATTTCCCGCAAAATATCCTGCTGAAAACATCTCGGTATGATGTCGTTTGCGCGTGACGTCACGGATTGTAGCGGACATTTTGGGACACCATTGTGGCCAGCTATTAAGTCGTCTGTTTTCATCGCAAAATTCCACAGTATTCTGGACATCTGTGTTGGTGAATCTTTTGCAATTTGTTCAATTCGAGACTGCAAAGAAGAAAGCTGTAGGTGGGAAGCGGTGTATTTCGGCCGGCTGCAGCAACACAAACACGTAGCAGCTACGTCGTAGCCGGTGTTTCATTGTTTACATTCCCGAACGATGACAGTCAAGCTTTACCATTGGCCTGTGGAGAACTGGGACAACAGAGACTCTTACCAGGAGGACTTTGAGTTGGATATGCATGCTTGTGGAGAACTGGGACAACAGAGACTCTTACCAGGAGGACTTTGAGTTGGATACGCGGTACCGTGAGTACGCAGCTGCGGCTTCCAAACATTTGATCGCTTGCCCGTACGTGCGTGCCGCTATGTGCATGTCACGTACGTAACTTTGGGGAAATATATGTGCTGTATGAACTTTGCGGAGGTGAACGGTACTTTGGGCTGTGGGATTGAGTGTGTTGCGCAGGTGTTTGATTTGTATTGGCGGGTTATATGGACGGGAGGGGGGAGGTGTTTGTTATGCAGGATTAATTTGTGGCATATTAAATGTAAGCCTGGTTGTGTTGTGGCTAATAGAGTATATATATATGTCTTGTGTTTATTTACTGTTTTAGTCATTCCCAGCTGAATATCAGGTCCCACCCGCCTCTCACAGCATCTTCCCTATCTGAATCGCTTCCACTGCCCTCTAATCCTTCACTTTCACTTTCCTCATCCACAAATCTTTCATCCTCGCTCAAATTAATGGGGAAATCGTCGCTTTCTCGGTCCGAATCGCTCTCGCTGCTTGTGGTCATGATTGTAAACAATGTGCAGATGTGAGGAGCTCCACAACCTGTGACGTCACGCTACTTCCGGTACAGGCAAGGCTTTTTTATCAGCGACCAAAAGTTGCGAACTTTATCGTCGATGTTCTGTACTAAATCCTTTCAGCAAAAATATGGCAATATCGCTAAATGATCAAGTATGACACATAGAATGGATCTGCTATCCCCGTTTAAATAAGAAAATCTCATTTCAGTAGGCCTTTAAGAGCACACTTAAGGTTTACAAGTGTAAAGAAGACAAGATATAAAACTACAATTGTGTCCTGATCCTTTGACCAATCTTGATCAGATTATGTCTGTGTAGTGCGGGGGTCAGCAACCCGTGGCTCCTTAGTGCAGCCCTAGTGGCTCCCTGGAGTATTTTAAAAAAATGATTGGAAATGGAAAACGATGGGTGAAAAATAATATTTTTGTTTTAGTATGTTTTTGGTTTGAGGACAACCATGACACAAACCTTCCCAATTGTTAGAAAGCCCACTGTTTAATATGTTTGTGTGTCTGTTTCACTGATGAGAGTATTTGGTAAACATTGTTTTGTCCTACTACTTTCGGCGGTTCTTGAACTCACCATAGTGTGGACTGTGACGCAACAGTTTGTTTACATGTAAAATCTTCCACTCCTTCTTGGTCTCATTTTGTCCACCAAAAGTTGTATGCTGTGCGTGAATGCACAAATGTGCTCTTTGTTGATGTTATTGACTTGTTGGAGTGCTAATCAGACATATTTGGTCAGTGCACGACTGCAAGCTAATCAATGCTAACATGCCATTTAGGCTAGCTGTATGTACATAATGCATCATTATGCCTCATTTGTAGGTATATTTGAGCTCATTTAATATCCTTTACTTTTACATCTATACATTTGGCCATTAAAAGCCAGTAATTTCCAGGAATTATCTCACCTTCTGAGCAGCCTCTGATTTACTGTTTTCCAATGTTGTAAAAATGTGTAGAATAAATGTTCAATGTCAACATTTCTGTCAACGAAGATTTGCTTCAGCCTGAGACACATAGTCATTTTGATAGTAGGCTGTTATAGCTAATCTAGACACTTACGTCATGTGTTGCCTTCATTATAACACTATAAGGCTTTTCATCTTTTGCGGCTCCAGACAGATTTGTTTTTTGCATTTTTGGTCCAATAGGGCTCTTTCAACATTTTGGGATGCTGACCCATGATGTAGTCTGTTTTGCTCCAGCCAACATCTCTGTTGTGACCTATTTTTGTATTAACGTGACACTGTTATTCAAAATATTGCATTGTATTTGGGAGAAATGTTATTTGAATGGAACCGGTACAAAAATGTTGGTAAACTGAAAGCACCTTTATTGTGAAGGGCACTAAACTGGATGTTTTAGCCTGTGTCTGACATCTTTAGAACTAACAAGAGCTATTCAATGCGTTGCTTTTCAATAAAACATGTGAATATGTAAGTTCCACCAAAGACTTTGACTCGACTAACGTCTCTTCGTGCTATCTTAGCAGATGGATAAGAGGTTTTCATTTGAAAGCTTTTCAAAAGTCTTTACTTCAAAACACTGTAAAACTGAACTTACATAAATAAAGTAATGTCAATATAACTCAGATGAGATACAAAATAACTTTTCTCTGAAATTTCGACAAAAAAATAAAAGCATTTAAACAAATGGGCTAGCTGGATGCTAATTTACATGGGATTACATGAGACTAATTAGCATTAGCGATTTGACATGGCAATTTCAACACCTCCAAATTTGGTAATCAAAACTACAACTAAGATGCACATTACAATCTGTTTAATAATCATTATAAAATGTGTTGGGTAACTTCTGGATAATTATTGTCCAAATATTGACAAATAAGTTTTGTTTAATGTTTTTCATGATCACATTTAACACGTGCACTTGTCAGTCCCCTAAATATGTGCTCCAATTTCGCTGTGACTTGGCTAAGCACCCGAATTTTAGACACAGCCGGTGTTGGGCTGTGTTAGAAAATCTAAGTCAATCTAACATATGGGGTTTAATAACCGCGCCATCATGTGGTGTTTTTGTCAGAAAAATTATAGCACAGGCCAATCAGTAGGTTTGCATGTTTTGACAATTTTTTTTACCTTTGCGGTGGTTCAGTTGTAGAAGAGTTAGCTTACACACACAAATAAATTCCGGCATGTGGATATGATGTTTGCAGTGGAATACTGGCATCTAGTGGTGCTTTATAGGTATTGCTGGCGTTAACTGTGTAAAATATTTACTTTATAATCTGCTTGGTTAAATTACTTAGTTTATGTCAATGATAACACACAGGATTAACACCCTTTCCTAAATCCCAGTAAGTTTCATTTCTGGCTCTGCGGTTATCGTCAGACTTTTCCTCTTGGTTACTCTTCACAAAAACAGACTTGGCATCCGCTCAGTGACGTGTCCACTCACCTTTCTTGCCGCCTTCAGAGTCCCCTTTGTCGATGTAAAGGTACCGAGGAGACTCGGGGAAGAATAACAGAGCCACAAACTGCACAATGGCGGGAATGCCGCTGATTGCCAAGAGGAAAGGCCACATTTCTTCAGAGCCCATCATCTCCCTGCAGGGACACAGTGAAGGACAATCAATCATGTGTTACTTAATCCCCTTGATGTCCTGGGCATGACGTTAAAGTGCATCCGGCAGTGGAGGCTCCTCTATGGGGTCTTGGGGCACTAGGAGGTTAACCCCTTTACTACTGTTACCCCAGGTGGCCCTTGGCAAAGGACTAGTACCTGACTGCCCCCTAGCCAGGGATACGGTGAAGACCTTAACGGCGGAGCAGGCGGAAGACGGTAGATTTAAGAACTACCACAACGGCGGAAGAAGGCTGCAGCAGAAAAGGGTCCCCAGTCGTCTTGGACTCCATGCCACTGGACCCTGACCAGATTCTGTCAAGGATCGTGTGGTGACTCTCTGTGCACCAGTCTCCCCACGTTAAACAAAGTCACGCACAGGTAGGGCTGGGCGATATATCGATATACTCGATATATCGATATACTCGATAAATCGCGGGTTTGTCTTTGTGCAATATAGAAAATGACTATATTGTGATATTCCAGTATACGTTCTCACGCAGTTGCTTTTAGCTGCTGGCATTACACTACAGGCTCTTCCCACTCTTTCTTGTCTGTCCTTCTCACAGACAGCAAGCGCAACTTCTTACATACGTCACATACTGTCACGTCATACGTCACATACGTATCGCCCTCGCGGAGCAGAGAGGTAGCAGCATGGGTAACATTAGCTGTGATGCTAGCGGAGTGGTCCGAGCGGTAATACGAGAGAAAGAAGGTGCAAATCTGGTAACAAATGAAGGAAGAATTAATTCTCAAGAAAAACAGCAGGGTGTGCATCGTCTGGCGGTGGTTTGGCTTCCAGTGGGAATATGTCGAACAGACAACCATAATTTGTCAAGTGTGGGGAAAAATCATTGCTACAAAAAGTAGCATTACTGCAAATATGTAGCATCATTTGAAAAGTCACCTGCTAGAGAATGAAGAGTGCTCACTGCTTACTCCGCATGTCAACACCTCCGGTCGATGCCACACCCCCACACCATCAAAATGAAGAGGCAAACATTTCCAGATCAACACCGTATGAAAAAAAGAGTCAACAACAAAAGGAGATAATGTCCGCAGTAACCTACCACATAGCGAAGGACGCTATTATGCAGCTAATTTTTATTTGACAGTTATTGAAATATCTTGTGTGACATCATGCACAAAAGTGCACTTTATATGTTTTAAACTATTGTAGTGGTGTTCTGTACAAAAAGTGCACTTTAATTTAGTGTTGTTTTGATATGTCATCTTAGTGACATCATGCACAAAAGTGCACTAATAGCTTGTTTTAAAATGTCTCTGACAATCTTGCACTTTCTGTTTTGAATCGACATGAATGTTTGTGCCACTGCTTAATAACTGTTTAATAAATACACTGTTGGTCAATTGACTTAGTTGTGATTACCCTCTCTGCATGAAAGTTTAAAATAAGCATATATTAATGCAGTATGAACAAGAATGTTTTATTGTAGACACATAGAATCATCATACTGATGTGATTATATGTATCAAGTGTTCATTCAAGGCTAAGGCAAAATATCGAGATGTATATCGTGTATCGCGATATGGCCTAAAAATATTGAGATATTAAAAAAAGGCCATATCGCCCAGCCCTACGCACAGGCATCCTCCATAAAGGGATACACCCCTACCAGAAGGATCGTCATACTCGTTCGAGTGACCGCCGATGATGAGTACCCTTGATGCTGTGGTGGCCTTCTGCAAAATGTTTCGTCATTCCTATGCCGATTTTATCCAAATTTAGAAAAAAATTTGTGTTTTGTTTATGTATTTCTCTCAGTCCAAACACTTCACACACTTCTAATATACTAGCCTTTTTGCAAGACAATACAATATAATAGAAATGTTGTCCCACCATTGCCTGAAGATCATAGATGTCCACCACAGTTCAGTTTGCCACAGTAAACATGACATTAAGCTAACCTAGTGAGGCAGCTGTTACCTTCCACAAGCGTGCCAAAGAGTACCACTGCGACGAGCGGCACAATGAGCGGTACCAAAAAGTGAATATTTTGGTGCCCTTTCCATAAGGCCTCAAATAGTACCACTTGGTTGAATCAATGTGTATTAAAGGCAGGGGGTTAGATACAACTCTTTCAATTCTGATACAATACCGATATTGAAGTCTTGAGTATTGGCCGATACCAATATATTATTCTAATACAATATCAGCAGGAATCATACATATGTGTATTATTTTGTAGTGTAGAATGGTAGAAAAGGTTTGAGCAAATGAAATGACTCAAAGAGAGAAAGATCTTAAGTATAAAAAAAAACTGAAATGGACTTAAGCTGTCTACAGGGTGCAGCCACCTTTGCACACACCTGATACCCATTTCCTCCTGACTACTTAAAGGGAAACTTCACTTTTTTTTGGAATTTTGCCTATCGTTCACAATCATTATGAAAGAAATTACAACGGATGTATTTTTTTTTAATGCATTCTAAATATTGAGTAAATAAAAGTCCGCTTACAGCGGAGCCAATGGAGCTCCACTATTCCGCCCATAAATCTGATGAATAAGCGTTAAAAAAGTGCTAACAATGCTCAATTTATTTGAATATTAACCAAGTATTAGTGATATTGTTATAATAAGCGCTAACGCAGACAAGCTATTCATAGCGGCGACGTGATCACTTCCGTGTCTCCCTATGTTTACGTCATTGAGTGGTCTGCTGCTTCCTCGCTTCCATGCTCCCTGTAAGTTTATTGTAGACCATAAATCATGCCTCTCACCTGGACGTGAGACATCTGGGTAGGTAATGCGACAAGTTGTGACTCTTTGACAAGCCAATTTAGGACCTGGAACTGGCGAGGACGACACGAAAAGCGCTTGTTTCCCCCCACCCCGTTTCTTCGCGAGGATCATGAGTGAGTCTTCATCCAAACGGGAATTTAAGAACATCCTAGCAGTCGACATCCTAATGACAGCAGACATTGCACAGTAAGTGATACTATATTATGTTTGTTGGCTCTCATAAAGTCTGAAGTGAGCAGAAATCAGTGATGAAAAAAAAGAAGCAAATATTGTGATGCGTTTTTGAAATAAAAAGATCAAAACACGTAAATATTAACTGGCTGTGTTCAGCTTTGGACAAGTAAATGCTTTTTAGGAATGTTTGTATTGGGGCGGCGTGCCTTGGTTTGTAGAGCAGCTGTGCCAGCAACTTGAGGGTTCCAGTTTTGATCCCCGCTTCCGCCATCCTGCCGTTGTGTCCATGGGCAAGACACTTTAACCACCTGCTCCCAGTGCCACCCACACTGGTTTAACTGTAGCTTAGATATTGGGTTTCACTATGTAAATCACTTTGAGTCACTAGGGAAAAGTGCTATACAAATATAATTAACTTCATATTGGTCATTTTAGATGCAAGGGGATATCATCAGATACTAATTTTTTTCAGAATGATATAAATATCAGATCGGGTACACCCCTAATTAAGCATCCAATCTAAGTGGGAGTATAGGTATTGCTATGATTTGCTGTGATGTGCAGTATTAAGCATCTATCAGCAATTTGAACTTCATACTTGATGCCAATGATTTGACCCATAACCTTCCCCAAACCAATAAAGATGGAGCTGGTGAGAGTCAAGAATCCTCTTAGTTTCTTTGGAGAGCTTTCACCCAAGTACATGAGGTGCACGCTCAAGCCTAGACCTGCACACACGTCACACAACAGTGAGGTTACAACAAGAAAACATCATCATCATCATCATCATCATCATCATCATCATCATCATCATCATCATCACTTACCAACGTTGTATCCGAAGAGAAAGCGGCCTAGCAAAATCATCTCAAAAGATTTGGCCGCGCGGCTAAAGAGCATGAACAAAGCGGCCACGACGGCCACGACGTCGTTGATCATTAACGCTTTCTTCCTGCAAGACAATGTTTGTTTCCTTCATCATCATGCAACAGCTGGAGCCTCAACACACCAAGTGTGTTAAGTTGGCGTATTTATTTCTTTATTAGTCCCACCATTGATGCCTTCCATTTTATGTCAAATTGTGGACACGTCTACTTTAAAATATTTTCTATCTTTTGTCCCTCATGACAAAAATGACAGCTTCTAAAAACGGCAGTAAGAAACACATTGGTTTCCATTTTAATATTTTAACACTACTTTAGCCTAAATTATACTTATACTGTATATACATATTTGTTGAATTTTGGTTTTGAGGACAGTATTTTTACATAACTCACTGTAAAATAAATTTTAATGAAAACAATTTCATGAAATATATTTTAGGAAGTATTCGATTACTATTATTATCATTATTATGAAAATTATTAGTATTATTTATTTTATTGTATTTTATTATTAATATGTTACTTTTTTTGTTATTCATACAATAATTAGTAATATTTTCATTATTATTATTAGGCTCTGAGTAATCTTGGTAAATGATTGGCAGTTTGATATGTATTTTTTCATTTTAATTTTCCTACGGTATGAGTTAAAAAAAACAAACACTTGAGGTCCAAATGACAAGAAATGTCAGTAAAAATATAAAATATTATTACTTTTTTCCACTTTTAAAAACATAACAAATAGGCCTACTATTTAGGAATTGAACCCTATGTTTGCACGAAAAACTAAATAATAACATACCTTCTTTCACACATATCCACAGTGACAAAATGTGTCATTTTAGCTATAGAGACCCCATTTTAGAAAATTTAAAATATTTTTGCTGCATACTTTGAATAAGAAAAAGTAGTGCTATCTGGTGGACTTTTATGAAAAAAATAAGTAGAAAGCCGGTACTCCAAATTTAATGGAAATGTTATCACACTGGATTGCATTAGTTCATGTTAGAATAAAAGTGGGCTCAAAAACGACATTGTCAATTGATTTCAACAGGGCATTTTTTGTGGCTTGCATTCAAAGCAAATTTATGGAACAAATTTTCCAAAATTCTAAATACAGCATTCATTCCAACTAAGACAAAATCAATAAAACAAAACGCTCTTACCGGCCATATTTGACGGGCAGACTTCCGCTGTGAACGGCGCCAAGCCACGCCCCCAAACTCAGCACGGCCACGATGAAGGACCAAATGAGCTGCTCGGTGGAATCTTCCACGGGAGTTTGGTATCTCAGCAGCCACGTTTGGTTGATAAAAGCCTCGACGTGCTGCAGGAAAGTTCAGAAACACAGGTGTTTTTTAAAAATTATTATTATTGTTTTAAATTTTTCTTTTGTCCTGTTTTAAGTGTATTGACACTTCAGGGATGCCGTACTGCAAGCTTGTAATGCGGATGTAAACCAAACCCTCGGAAAAAAAAAAATGTCCCCCACTGCCGGAGTCGTCATAGCTTTTACTATTACTATTTATTCTTTTTTTACAATGGCATAAGAAGAATTAGGTATCAAGGTTTTACAGACCCTTGTCCATGCTATTGAATGGGAAGGTGTGTACAAACTTAAAGTTAAAGTACCGTATTTCCTTGAATTGTCGCCGGGTATATAGGATGCGCATGCCTCGATTTACCGCCGGGTCAAACTCGTTTCGCAAAATAATTGGCGCATGCCTAGAGTTACCGCCGGGTCAAACTCGTTTCGCAAAATAATACATATGTATTGATATACACAGCCTCCTCAATCAGCCCCTGAGACAAGATGACACAGATGACGACCAAGACATAGCCATAAAAAAGTGATGAGAGTGATGAGGAAGCGGACACAGAAGAAATTATTTCAAACGACGGTGCTGTAGTTTTGGACGTACATGTCGGACAAGGTGACGGAGAAATGGACGATGCTGAAGATGAAGAGGTCTTAACAACTGATGGACCTCCACAGGATGTAGTACAAGTACCGTAGTAGATATCCATCAAGGTGCAGTGGGGGAAGCATCTGTCAGTAATGCCGACAGGAACATTTTCAGTTTGTTCAAGTTCAAATGATATTTTCTCTCTGGCCTCACGGATGTTGTTTACATTGATTGATAATGTTTGTTGTTACAATCTTAGTTAAGAATTAAAGTAGCATGTTTTATTTTCAATTTGTTTTTCATGCGTTTTTACATACAGAAAAATGCGTCCGTAATTGTTGAATGACCCCTTGTAAAAATAAAGAGTGTCACGTTATAATTGCCTTTTCAGACCCAAACAAAAAGAACTCCCCGGATGATTCATTGTGCTTTAAATTTTATTGCGGCATTAAGCGATGTCATGATGGTATCCTTACATCATACTCAAATTTATAAGCGCATGCCTAAATTTACCGCATGCCTTTGGTAAGCGCCGGAGTGAGAAGCGGGTTTTAAAATAATTACCGCATGCCTAAATTTACCGCATGCCTTTGGTAAGCGCCGGAGTGAGAAGAGGTTTTAAATTAATTACCGCCCGGGCGCTAATTCGAGGAAATACGGTACCAATGATTGTCACACACACACTAGGCATACTTGCCAACCCTCCCAAATTTTCCGGGAGACTCCCGAAATTTCAGTGCCTCTCCCGAAAATCTCCCGGGACAACCATTCTCCCGAATTTCTCCCGATTTCCAGCCAAACAGCAATATTCCATGCGGACCTGAGTGAGGAGCGACTCGTCACGTCCGCTTTTCCTCAATATAAACAGCGTGCCGGCCCAGTCACGTTATAACATTTATGGCTTTTGGAGAGTGCACAACTGCACACACAACAAGAAGGAGACGAAGAACGCAGAAGAGACAGACTTGGCGACGACGAGTAAGAAGAAGAAGTACGCTTGCAAGTTCCAAAATGATTGGAAACAAGAATTTCAGTTCATCCAGGACAGATTTTTTTTTTTTCTTTTTTTTTTTCATAAAGAAATACAATGTATTGATCTATATTGATATATAATGTATATATTGTGTTTTTTATGTTGATTTAATACAAAAAAAAACTTTTTTTTTTTTTTTTTTTTAATTTCTTGTGCGGCCCGGTACCAATTGGTCCGCGGACTGGTACCGGTGGTTGGGGACCACTGGTGTAGAGTACTGACAGAAACAAAGGCAGAAGGAAGCGGAGGCGACTACTTAATATGTTCGTGTGGAAACTCGTTCGGCACACCTCTGAACTGAACCGAAACGGTTCAATACAAATACACGTACCGTTACACCCCTAGTGAAAGGTAAGTTTTTGGTTTTTTTAAGTAAGCAGCAAGTACAGTACAGTTAGTAGAACAACTGTGTTTTCATTACTGTGTATTTGATAGGTGCCATTGCCCCGGAATTGGACAAGGAAGTGATCGAACTGTGCCAAAACCAACCCTTTGGTCTGGTGTGATGAAAGCACAAGCAGAAACACGGATAAAGTATGTATTTTGTATTTACACTTCTCTTGTAAAGTAACTTTGTGTCTGCTGTCAGTGAAAATTGCTCTCTAAATATATATATATATATATATATATATATATATATATATATATATATATATATATATATATATATATATATATATATATATGTATATATATATATATATATATATATATATATATATATATATATATATATATATATATATATATATATACAGTATATAATTTTTTTTATTTTATTATTATTTTTTTTTAAAGGAGTTTGTGATATTGGCCAGGGTTTGCGATCCGAAAACTCAGGAGGTGGTGACGAAGTTTCTGCACATGCCAGTGTGCAACATTGGCACAGCACAGAACCTCTTTGAGTCACTGAACACAGTGCTAAGGTAAATGTAAAGTCGCTAATGTGTGAATGTAAATACAATACAATATGCTAGGAGACAGACCACTAATAAGTAATGTTGTACTTTGTTCATTTCTAGTGACAGAAAAATTGACTGGAGAAACGTTGTGGCATTTAATAGTGATAATGCCAATGTCATGGAGGGGAAGCACAATTCTGTTGTCAGCTGAATCAAAGACATGCAGCCATCCCTAATTGACATGGGATGCATCTGTCATCTGGTCCAGCTGGCCACAGGATGTGGCATTAAGGCTCTACGCCAGCCTATTGAAGACATCCTCAGCAGTATATATGCTCACTTTGACATCAAGTAAGCATATTGATATGACGCATGTTACACTTGCACAGAAGTTAAAAGAGAGCCTCTGTGCCACAATTTGACAGTTATTGGATGTCATCTTGGTTCCCTGGCTTTTCATTATTTAACAATTTATGTCCTTTTTTAAAAAAAAAAAATTTTTTAACCTTTCTCAACTTCAGTGCCAAACGTGAAATCTTCAAAGAGTTTGTGGAGTTCACAGACTCAGAAACTCTGAAGATACTCTGATACTGTGCAACCAGGTGGCTCAGCTTGCTGACTTGCATAAACTGGGTGCTCAACCAGTGGGATGCACTGCAGGCATATTTTGCCAGTTATGAGGATGTGGAGAAGCCTGGCAAGGTGAAGATGCTGGCAGAGCATTTAACCAGCAAGAAGACAAAGTTCTTTTTCCTCTTCCTCTCCCAGGCTCTAAAACCACCGGCAGAGTTATAAATGATAAATGGGTTATACTTGTACAGCGCTTTTCTACCTTCAAGGTACTCAAAGCGCTTTGACAGTATTTCCACATTCACCCATTCACACACACATTCACACACTGATGGCGGGAGCTGCCATGCAAGGCGCTAACCAGCAGCCATCAGGAGCAAGGGTGAAGTGTCTTGCCCAAGGACACAACGAACGTGACTAGGATGGTCGAAGGTGGGAATTGAACCCCAGTAACCAGCAACGAGTTCAATGTTATGTTTCAGGTCAGCCAGCCTATCAAAAGATTAACTTAAATAATTATGATAATAAATAATGCTGTTATCATCATTTTTTTATGACTGATAATCAATGTGTTTCTAGGCTGAAGGAGTGATGGTTCATAGGCTGCACCGGGAGATGACCAGCCTGGTGAGAAGATTAATGGGAAGATTTCTCCCTGCCAGCCTTATTGCTGATGTCCCACTGAAGGACATTAAAGGCCTACTGAAATGAGATGTTCTTATTTAAACGGGGATAGCAGGTCCATTCTATGTGTCATACTTGATCATTTCGCGATATTGCCATATTTTTGCTGAAAGGATTTAGTAGAGAACATCGACGATAAAGTTTGCAACTTTTGGTCGCTGATAAAAAAGACTTGCCTGTATCGGAAGTAGTGTGACGTCACAGGTTGTGGAGCTCCTCACATCTGCACATTGTTTACAATCATGGCCACCAGCAGCGAGAGCAATTCGGACCGAGAAAGCGACGATTACCCCATTAATTTGAGCGAGGATGAAAGATTCGTGGATGAGGAAAGTGAGAGTGAAGGATTAGAGGGCAGTGGAAGCGATTCAGATAGGGAAGATGCTGTGAGAGGCGGGTGGGACCTGATATTCGGCTGGGAATGACTAAAACAGTAAATAAACACAAGACATATATATACTCTATTAGCCACAACACAAACAGGCTTATATTTAATATGCCACAAATTAATCCCGCATAACAAACACCTCCCCCTCCCGTCCATATAACCCGCCAATACAAATCAAACACCTGCGCAACACACTCAATCCCACAGCCCAAAGTACCGTTCACCTCCGCAAAGTTCATACAGCACATATATTTCTCCAAAGTTACGTACGTGACATGCACATAGCGGCATGCACGTACGGACAAGCGATCAAATGTTTGGAAGCCGCAGCTGCGTACTCACGGTAGCGCGTATCCAACTCAAAGTCCTCCTGGTAAGAGTCTCTGTTGTCCCAGTTCTCCACAGGCCAATGGTAAAGCTTTACTGTCATATTTCGGGAATGTAAACAATGAAACACCGTCTACGTGTTTATGTTGCGGCAGCCTGCCGCTAATACACCACTTCCCACCTACAGCTTTCTTCTTTGCTGTCTTCATTGTTCATTAAACAAATTGCAAAAGATTCACCAACACAGATGTCCAGAATACTGTGGAATTTTGCGATGAAAACAGACGACTTAATAGCTGGCCACAATGCTGTCCCAATATGTCCGCTACAATCCGTGACGTCACGCGCAAACGTCATCATACCGAGACGTTTTCAGCAGGAAATTTAAAATTGCACTTTACTAATCTAACCCGGCCGTATTGGCATGTATTGCAATGTTAAGATTTCATCATTGATATATAAACTATCAGACTGCGTGGTAGGTAGTAGTGGGTTTCAGTAGGCCTTTAAGTTCAAGGATGCCAGCCTACAGTTGCCAGACAGCAAACTCTTTCTTGGAGCAGCTGCAGAAAGCCTCTTGGAGGACAACATGGATGAACTTTCCTCCTCTGTCCCAATGATGATCAAGTAAACATTAAGATTATTGTGTTATCTAAATCAGCTTACCTCCTAAGAGCTAACTAACTGATATCCCATCATACAATGGCTGTAATTTTTGATCTGATCATGTGTCACAGGGCAGTGAGAGACTTCTTTGTAGCTGTGACCACAAAGATGATGACTGCATTCCCCCTCGACAACATCATCCTCCAAAACCTGACCGTGTTGGACCCAGAGTCACAGCATCAATTTTCCCCAAACTCTGGTGCATCCCCTTTTTTAATTGATGGCGGTAGTTGTTTAATAATCAACTTCAGAAGTTATAGAGGATAAGACTAGAGAAAGCAATTATATCCCCAGCTCACTTGTGCTTAATTTGCTCATTTTCATTTGCAGTAATAGAGTTAGGGAAAAGTCTGCCGCAGCTGCAATTGGACCTTGATAGCCTCCTGGAAGAAGTAGTGGAGTACCAAGTGCTTGGCAGGGAAGATCTTCCTCAGGAAGCAAGGATTGACCGGTTTTGGGCCATGCTAGGGAGAGATGGAAGATTGCAGACTCTGGTGCATTTGATGAAGGCACTTTTGTGCGTGCCACACAGCAATGCATCATCAGAGAGGGTGTTCAGCATGGTTAGAAAGATAGTGACAGAAAATAGAATGAGGATGGACAATTCAACCCTAAACTCACTCCTTTCCTGCAAATTAAATTTCACAGATGCTGCCAGTGGCGTGCGGTGAGGTTCATGTCAGGTGAGGCACTGACTTCATCACAGTCAGATTTACAAACTTATGAACCCTAAAGAGTATCTTCTTCACCATTTGATTGGCAGCAGTTAACGGGTTATGTTTAAAAGCTCATACCAGCATTCTTCCCTGCTTGGCACTCAGCATCAAGGGTTGGAATTGGGGGTTAAATCACCAAAAATGATTCCCAGGCATGGCACCGCTGCTGCCCACTGCTCCCCTCACCTCCCAGGGGGTGAACAAGGGGATGGGTCAAATGCAGAGGACAAATTTCACCACACCTAGTGTGTGTGTGACAATCATTGGTACTTTAACCTAACTTTAACTTTACACTTACAAACTGTAGCACACAAAAAAGCACATTTAATTAAATAAACCCCGTTATTATGGTCTTACCTTTACTTATAAGTGCGGGAACAGTGGTGTTCGTGTTGGAAAAGTTGTGAATGAATTAAATATTAAATCCGTGCTGCAGTCTGCAGGTGTAAATAAATGATAAATGGGTTATACTTGTATAGCGCTTTTCTACCTTCAAGGTACTCAAAGCGCTTTGACAGTATTTCCACATTTACCCATTCACACACACATTCACACACTGATGGCGGGAGCTGCCATGTAAGGCGCTAACCAGCAGCCATCAGAGGCAAAGGGTAAAGTGTCTTGCCCAAGGACACAACGGACGTGACTAGGAAGGTAAAAGGTGGGGATTGAACCCCAGTAACCAGCAACACTCCGATTGCTGGCACCGCCACTCTACCAACTTCGCCACGCTGTACCTAATGTTGTCCCTGCGGTCGTTCGCGGCTCCTCCAGCGCGACTCGCAAGCATTGTTGTTTTTGCACTTTTTGGCCTCTTGTTAAGTGACTTTTTTTGGGTGGATTCGGTCTTGCACGTGGAGGGTTTGGGTGTGGGCTTTGGTTGGTGTGGCGCTCCCGTTGGGCGGTGCATTCTGCGGCGGAGGTGCTTGGCACCAGGAGGCGGGGTTATGAGACGAGCCTCTCACAGTGCGTCTTCGCAGCAGTATTATGATCGCTCAGCACAAGAAATACGTTACACACATACAGTTGTTGAAAAAATACACTGTACATTATATACCTCAGCTAACTAAACTATGGAAATGTATAATATAATTCATATAGCAATACGGTCTCACTCCACAGCAGGCCAGCAGTTAGCCGAGTCATTGCGCACAATCCATGTTGAGGCACAACGCAGTGACGTGCCTCAACTGGCTGCTGATCACCGCACCGTCTCTTCTCAGTATTTGAATGGCAAATGTGGAAATAAAAATATAAATAATCTAAAACTGGTGAAGTTAAATGGAAAATAACTTTGGTATAATCACTGGATACATATAACAATTTAATTAATTTATTTTTCTTTTTACTTTTTTTTTTCTTTCCATGATGGCTGGTGAGGCCGTGCCTCCCCTGCCTCTAGTGACTGCACGCCACTGGATGCTGCCCATACCTATGCGCCTTCAAAGGCTGTGCTACTGGCTGCAAAGCATTGCACTTTCAAATATAACAATGAGTAGAGGAGTGTTATGTGTGTGTATATGTGTAAATAAATGAACACTGAAATTCAAGTATTTCTTTTATTTATATATCCATCCATCCATTTTCTACCGCTTGTCCCTTTTGGGGTCGCGGGGGGTCGCTGGAGCCTATCTCAGCTACAATCGGGCGGAAGGCGGGGTACACCCTGGACAAGTCGCAACCTCATCGCAAGGCTTTATTCATATATATATATATATGTATATATATATATATATATATATATATATATATATATATATATATATATATATATATATATATATATATATATATATATATATATATATATATATATATATATGTATATATATATATATATATATATATATATATATACATATATATATATATATATATATATATACATATATATATATATATATATACATATACATATATATATATATATATATATATAGCTAGAATTCACTGAAAGTCAAGTATTTCTTTTATTTATATATATTCATATTGGGGGGATTGAGGTTAAGGGGAGAGGAATATATCAAGTATTTCTTATATATATATATATATATATATATATATATATATATATATATATATATATATATATATATATATATATATATATATATATATATATATATATATATATATATATATATTGATGGAAGCAGATCAGAATCATATCCATATTTAAGTGGTACTTCTTTCTAAACTCCTATAGTCATATTTTCATCAGCTAATGTCTCGTGTGGTAACAAAGTGCTTGCATTCGAGTGCCCTTGAGTAGAGAGACAGTGCGCTGTTGAGACTGCCATAACATTCCTAAGATAAGGAGCACAGTGCAGTGCTGAGCTTGGGGGGACAGGAGGTGGAGGGGAGACCGAGCTAGACCGGGCGAGAGATCGCTGGTGTGCTAGATTGGTCTCACGTTTTTCCTCTAAGCTTGGAGAATAAACCACAAAATACCAACTACTGCTGGTCGACGCAACAATTTGGGGGCTTCATCCGAGATGGCACGCTGTTGATTGATGACTTCTTCTGGACAGACTCAAATGTCCAATACAAGGTGAGCAGAGCCTTTTTATATAAAATCTGCTTTAGGAGTCTGTCCTGAAGTCTGTAAGTCAAACACTGTTTTTTAATCCCAGGCACAGATTGGTGATTTTGATAGATTGATTGCATTTTTGCTGAGCCTGCCATTGCATTAAAATTGTAAATAAGTGGTCAACTCACGCCATTGTGTCTCGATTACCGTGACGGGCAGTTTCATTGACGAGTGAACTAATAGTTGGGTGTGGCTCACCCTGGGTAGTTGGTCGACGCCTAAAAGAGTAACGGGTTAAAGGCCCTCGTATGATATGGAGGTTAGAGGCCTGCATATTGTACGATAAATTGCACGGGGTTAAAGGCCACCGTATGGTTTGGGGTTTAAAGGCCTTCAGGGGTTCGAGGCCCCTGAAAAAAAAAATAGACACAATGGCCAAGGAGTGTGACAGACAAGAATGTGATGGCGGCTGGGGAAAATGTGATGAATCATTACTGTTTAATGATCAATTGAATGCACGGTTGTCGACAATGGAATTAGCAGGTAGAGTTTAAAAAAAAAAAAAAAAGAGAACATTCCTTGAAAGGGTTAAGAGGGAGTTTACAATACTCTAAAAGTCGTGAACTCAAACGTCTGGTAAATTAAGAAAAGTAACTGGAAGTTTTATGGTAAAGTGAAACGCAGAGCTAAGGGTAGGTGCAGCTTTTTCTTGTGTGTGTGTGTGTGTGTGCGTGTATGTGTGTGCTGCAGGTTGCGCGTGCTCGTGTGTGTGCGTAAGCGCTTGCTTGCTCATGTGCTTACACGTGCGTGTGTGTGGGTGTGTGTGTGTGTGTGTGTGCGTGTGTGTGTGTGTGTGTGTGTGTGTGTGTGTGTGTGTGTGTGTGTGTGTGTGTGTGTGTGTGTGTGCGTGCGCTGGTGAAAATGGAACAGGGTTGGTGCTCGAGAATTTAAGAGTTTGGCGTATGATAAAAGTAAACGGGGATTACGTGGAAAAACGAAATGCAGCAAAAGAACCGATGATTAATGAGACAAATAGGACAGAATAGACTGATTGGTGTTTTGCCTGCCACGCATGCGCAAGACAATTCAAACGACCCGCCCAGACTTTGACTAGGCCACCGCCCCCTACTCCAGTGAGAAGGAGAGAGAGAGAAAAAGAGAGCAGGTGAAGGAAGAGTTAGGGTACAGGAGGTTGGTTGTAAAGGAAAACAAAAGGGAAGGAGAGATGAGAAAGTGACAAATGAAGGTATTCGTAAATGGTATGCTGTTGATTGTGGTTAGCTGCAAGTTTGTTTATTTGTTTGTTTAGTTGTTTGAGTGAAATGGGAAGAAATCAATAGGAATAATTAGATGCAAAATGGAATAAAACTATGAGTGCGATAGATAATGAATGAATAAATGAAATAAGTTTATTTTGGTCATATAATCAACCATCAACCATTTTGTGTGAGCAGTTTAACAGTACCGATTAGACAAATTAACAATCATACACATTTACACACAGAAAGAAAAAGAATGACCGAAAAACGAATAGGCGGAAGCCAAAGCTTATATTGGCCTATCCTATACATTCACTGAACATTAAATTACCTGGAACATCAACGTTAAAAGAGAATGTATTAACCCCTTATTTTGCACGTCTGACCATTTTCCTCCAGCAGAGGGCAGTGCACACCAGACATTTTTGACACCTGACAATTATAGGGGCCTATGTCAATATAAGTCTCTTGCCGATGCATACATGCAAGCCATTGTTGACCTTGCTTTCCCACCTGTACCTCAGGGAGGGAACCTTTGGCCAAACACTTTGGACAAAGTTAACCCTGATATACACGGTGCCAAAAACAACATATGGCAGGGACATTTTAGTCATCCCATGCAAAATTGGGCTAATGACAGAGCAACAAGGAAACGACTACTTAAATTACAGATCGCTGAAGATAAAAAGTGAAAAGAACCAAAAGGTCAAAGATCAGCTAGGGTATATTCAGCAGTGGGTGACCTTGCTTTTGAGTTCCAACAGGTGGAGGAAAGAATCCCCAACAGACGTGCGACCAGACGGTTGGACTCGGGTGGTGGACAACACAATGCTTCAAAGCCAGTGTGGGGTAGAAACTGTTTCGGCTGTGACCAGCCTGGTCACTGGAGTCGTGACTGTCCGAACATTTCCGAACAGGAAAGGTTCCGTCGTGCCAACAAACGAACACGAAGGCGTGGCAGAGGACGCCCACATCAGGAGCCCCAGCAGGAAGTACCGACAGGACCCCTGCTGGACATGAGGGTCAACGGCAGCCGCCCATTCGATTCTGAATGCAGAAGTACAAAAAAAAACTGTGTGCTTCCTCTTTAAAGGTCGAAGGCTTCGCTGGGGTCACAAGAAGGTTACCTGTCACCAAACCACTTCCGGTTCAGATTGCTGGACCTCCTTTACAGACTGTAACCTGACATTCAAATCGCACAGAAGGAACCTTCCTGGTGTTACCTGACGGCTCAACCACCAAGCTGCGACACCACTATCAAGGCTCCTCCAGGAGCTCATACCACAGCCTGAAACAACAGGAATGGCTGGCATCCAACTGCTCTAACAGTGAAAACCCTGGCTGGCTGAGATGCTTCCGTGTGTTCTGCCACCCGACTCGCCATATGTTAGGATTATTTATATATGTTGGAACTCAAGGTGTGGCTGCTCATGTTGACCTATCTTTGCAACAGCTAGCATGGTATAAGATGGACGCAATTGATGTCCCACATTGTTCCCTTGCTCTCTGTCTCGCCTACAAAACCAAAGAACTTAGGTCCAATGATAAGACACGGCGTAGCTGCCACAAATTACACCGACACCCAAATTACACATTTTCAATTGTTTAGGTTTAGCCCAGGGTTATGTTAAACACATAACTATGGGCTGCACTTTAGACACCTGTAGGCTACGAGGAGCTAGCAGCTACACAACAGCTGAGCTAAAACGACACATTACACATATAAGCATATCAAATAGTTATAGTTGCTCATTACATACACATAGTTGCCATGGCAGAAGTCTGATAGAAAGTATTCAGTAACAAACGTGTCCACATCATTCAACTTTCTACAACATGAGCTTGACTTAATGAATTATTGGGGCCACCAGGTGTGGTAAAAATTCAAAATACTATTGCTAAAGCATCCGCCATAAGGGTAGTATTTTTCTAGTATTGGTGACAATATAAATATAAGCATATTTTGTTACTTTCATCATATTGAATAAGTTACATAAAAGTTAGGGTTTAGTTGAGTTTGAATTATTTGTGATATCGCTAAGCGGTCCCCTACCCTAACACCACCCCCCCCAGTGGACCATAGAGGCTAAAGAGACCATCATTGACCTTAAACATGACCTGTCCTCCGCTACTTGACTATTAGCTGACCTTTTTCTTAGATGTTTCTGAAAGTGATAGTATGACTAACACAGTCCTTTTTTCAGAAACAGAAGGGGGTGAGTGAGGGTGGATACAGACTCCTTGGAACAAAATCGACAATCATCCGACTCTGACACATTCCATAGTTTTAACATTTTTCCCGTGGGTAAGAAGTTATAACTAATTTTAATTTGAAAATAACGATTTTACACATCGATAGTAGTTTAGTAGATCAAATTTAGAATATGGAGGAGGTGAGGGTGAACCATGTATAGTCTTTGATTTCACTGATATGATCAATACGGTACAAGGGAAAGGTACGTACTGACTTGTGTTGATCAACAACAACCTCAAAAGAGGATGCAATATCAGTAATTAAATGACTTGTGAATGACCTAGTACCCCGACATGGTTTCCCCAAAAAGATTAGGTCAGACAACGGCAACCATTTAAAAAAAAAAAACTCACTTAGCCTTGGTCGAAAAGGCTTTCGGACTAGAACACAGGTTTGGGGTACCATCGTCAGTCCCAAGGTAAGGTTGAAAGGATGGACCAGAACATCAAAAACTAATTGGCTAAAATCTGTGCACAGACCAAATTTAATTGGATTGACATGTTGCAATTAGCGTTAATGATCATTCGAAGGTCCGTCAATAAAACTGGTTTACTGCCCTTAGAGTTTTTCACCCTATGAGCTGCATACAGGTCAGCGCTTCCCAGGACCAGCAGCCCCATGGAAGGAGGAATCAGCGTAAAACCAAAATGGTATTTTACACAAAAAATTGCAGAATTTGTGTGCCGGTTCTTCTGTACAGATTCCCTTCCGCCCGCTGAGAGGGTCAAGATCAAGGTCATCAAACGCAAGTGGACGGAGCCCAGGTGGACTGGTCCCTTCAAGGTCGTGGAACGGACGTCCCACGCCCTTCGACTGGCTGGTAAAGGGGACACCTGGTACCACCTCTCCCTCTGCACTACTGCTGAAGAACCTGACAGATTACCAGCGGATGTCATTGCTGACATCGCCACAACATCTGCCCCTCTTGACCCCCTCGCCACATCATCTGCCCCTCAGCCCAGGAGACGAGAGAGATTTTCTACCTACATTACTCTTTTCAACTTCTATATTGTATATCCTTGTGTGAGACCAATCCAGTATGCTAAATGTTTCTTGGTTTTCTTGCTTGTTTTCAGCATAACTATATGTGTCGTTACATTAAGTGAAAAGTTTGATGTTTATCCCCGTTTTGTTACCTAAATTACTCTGATATTGATAGACGAAAGGCAGGATGTTACACCCGACTAGTATTCCCTGACGGACTGGTGCTTGGGCGTGTTCTACTGTCTTTGTGTCTCAGTTCATCCTTCCTGACGACAGTGACTGACAAGTGTCTAAGAACATACAGCGGACTTTAAATAGACTGGGTCAAAGGGGATAGCAAGACTTATTTTTTTACCTGTGCAGTGTGATTAAGTATGGGGGACACAATAGCTATTACAGTGGTAATAACCTCTATATTTGTTACAACCCAACCCTGAACCATTGGTGTCGGATGCAGACAACATACTATGGTAAGTGGTGCCCATCGTCCCTTTTATGTTGTTTTGGGGGTTGACCTGACTGATACAGACTCTAAAGGAATTATTCAAATTAATGTCCTTGAGAGGGCGTTAACTACCTCTACACCCTCTGTAGCACCTAAAGTACCACCCCACCTCGGTGGTGTTTCAAAGGCTCTCACATCTGTGCATCACCACCGAAGGCCTGGTAACTTTGACCTTAGGAGCGGGTGCAGACAACCTGTGGCTCAGGTGGATGCCAAAACCTGGGTGACTGTGTTGCTTCTTCCGCTGGACGTCCCTTTTCCCACACTTACCCCGCCCCTTTTAAGTTGACTGACATGTGTACCCTTCTGTTGACAATGCCACCCGACTTATTCCCTTTGTGGCCCAAAAGCTGAATTACACACGTTTTCAAATTACAGGACCCTCTTCGTCCCCCAACAAATTGGGTGACATTAACCGTTACTGGTGCACCACACTGATAGATGGCTCAAGGATAGGCCCTTGGGCACGAGCTGACTTATTCTGGTGTTGTGGGGAGCACAGATTGTACATTAGAATCCCGACGTCAGCCGTTGGGCTTTGTGCTATGGTTAGACTGATGACCCCAGTCACCAAATTAACACCCCTTGGAACTCCTGTTTCAGCGGCCTCTCTAACTCCCCGCCGCTGTTGAGACTAACCAACCTGACTCGTGACGCAGTTGAGGGACTTGCTGAACAACTTGCCCCGACCTCCCTCAAGACCATCCAGAACCGCACAGCCCCTTGTGCTAAGTGTCACTAAAGGGGACCCCCTTTAGTGACACACGCAAAGTGGTAACTTTAAGACTTTAATGTGGGGCGTGCTTTATAAGTTTTGTACAAGTAATAAAGATCTTATTAGAAGATCTTAAAGGGGAATTGATGAAAGCAGATCAGAATCATATCCATATTTAAGTGGTACTTCTTTCTAAACTCCTATAGTCATATTTTCATCAGCTAATGTCTCGTGTGGTAACAAAGTGCTTGCATTCGAGTGCCCTTGAGTAGAGAGACAGAGCGCTGTTGAGACTGCCATAACATTCCTAAGATAAGGAGCACAGTGCAGTGCTGAGCTTCGGGGGACAGGAGGTGGAGGGGAGACCGAGCTAGACCGGGCGAGAGATCGCTGGTGTGCTAGATTGGTCTCACGTTTGTCCTCTAAGCTTGGAGAATAAACCACAAAATACCAACTACTGCCTGTTGATTGAATATAAACATCAGCTTATTGCCATAAAAAGAATCTGGGAGAGACTAGCAATGTGAATTCCCCATTGGAGGAATGCTGGTCGACGCAACAATATATATATATATATATATATATATATATATATATATATATATATATATATATATATATATATATATATATATATATATATATAAGAAATATTTGAATTTCAATGAATTCTAGCTATAAATATATTCCTCTCCCCTTAACCTCAACCCCCCCCCCCCAATCTCCCGAATTTGGAGGTCTCAAGGTTGGCAAGTATGATACTAGATGTGGTGAAATTTGTCCTCTGCATTTGACCCATCCCCTTGATCACCCCCTGGGAGGTGAGGGGAGCAGTGAGCAGCAGCGGTGGCTGTGCCCGGGAATCATTTTGGTGATTTAACCCCCAATTCCAACCCTTGATGCTGAGTGCCAAGCAGGAAGGTAATGGGTCCCATGTTTATAGTCTTTGGTATGACTCGGCCAGGGTTTGAACTCACAACCTACCAATCTCAGGGCGGACACTCTAACCCAGTGGTTCTTAACCTGGGTTCGATCGAACCGTAGGGGTTCGGTGAGTCGGCCTCAAGTGTTCGGTGGAGCCTCCGCCACGGAGGTAAAGACACATCCAACTTATCGTGTAAATAAAAACTTCTCTCTATTGGCGTATTATGGATACCCCCAAACAATGTTCCCTCTAATTTTCCATCTGATTTGCAGGTTGTTTGATTGATCGATTGAAACTTTTACTAGCAGATTGCAAAGGAAGAGAATACATTATATGAAACAGTACAGTTTACACAGTACAGTACATATTCCGTACAATTGACCACTAAATGGTAACAGCCGAATAAGTTTTTCAACTTGTTTAAGTCAGGGTCCACGTTAATCAATTCATGGTAATGTGTGTAATTTGTTGTGAGTTCATGCACTGTGTTGGTTTTGTTTGAACAAGGTGATGTTCATGCACGGTTCATTTTGTGCACAAGTAAAAAAAACATATGACTTTTTCTTGAATTTTAATTTTTTTAAAATTTTTCACTAAAGAAGGTTTCGGTTAGCGCATATGAAACTGGTGGGGTTTGGTACCTCCAACAAGGTTAAGAACCACTGCTCTAACCACTAGGCCACTGAGTAGGTTGTTTTTGTATATTATTCAAACAAAACGCCACATACTGTGCCAAACAACAACAAACAAACTCAAGCCAAATTGGACTACACTCAACTTCAAAACAACTTAAAAGAGAAACTTAAAACATTACTCTAAATCAAACTGTTTCCCACCAAGTACGACCTCAGAAAACACTTGGCTCTCCAAGTGTCTTTGATTGAGTGTTTGAAACTTTTATTAGTAGATTGCACAGTACAGTACATATTCTGTACAATTGACCATTAAATGGTAACACCTGAATACGTTTTTCAACTTGTTTAAGTCGGGGTCCACGTAATCAATTCATGGTACAGATATATACTATCATCATAATACAGTCATCACACAAGATAATCATCAGAGTATATACACTGAATTATTTACATTATTTACAATCCGGGATGTGGAGGGGGGGTTAGGTTTGGTTGATATCAGCACTTCAGTCATCAACAATTGCATCATCAGAGAAATGGGCATTGAAACAGTGTAGGACTGACTTGGTAGGATATGTACAGCTAGTGGACATAGAGAAAGAGATCAGAAAGCATAAGAACAAATATCTACATTTGATTATTTACATTTGATTATTTACAATCCGGGGAGGTGGGATGTGGAAGGGGGAGGGTGTTAGTTTAGGGTTGAAGTTGCCTGGAGGTGTTCTTTTAGTGCAGTTTTGAAGGAGGATAGAGATGCCCTTTCTTTTACACCTGTTGGGAGTCCATTCCATATTGATGTGGCAAAGAAGGAGAATGAGTTAAGACCTTTGTTAGATCGGAATCTGGGTTTAACGTGGTTAGTGGAGCTCCCCCTGGTGTTGAGGTTATGGCGGTCATTTACGTTATGGAAGTAGTTTGACATGTACTTCGGTATCAAGGAGGTGTAGCGGATTTTATAGACTAGGCTCAGTGCAAGTTGTTTTACTCTGTCCTGCACCCAGAGCCAGCCCACTTTGGAGAAGTGGGTAGGAGTGAGGTGTGATCTGGGGTGGAGGTCTAGAAGTAACCTGACTAGCTTGTTCTGGGATGTTTGGAGTTTAGATTTGAGGGTTTTGGAGGTGCTAGGGTACCAGGAGGTGCATGCGTAATCGAAAAAGGGTTGAATGAGAGTTCCCGCTAGAATCTTCATGGTGCTTTTGTTGACCAGAGAGGAGATTCTGTAGAGAAATCTCGTTCGTTGGTTGACCTTTTTGATTACCTTGGTTGCCATTTTATCACAGGAAAGATTAGCCTCTAGAATAGAACCTAGTTAGGTGACCTCATCTTTCCTGGTGATAACAATGTCACCCACTTTTATAGTGAAGTCACTGACTTTCTTAAGGTTGATGTGGGACCCAAATAGGATGGATTCTGTTTTACCCAAGTGTATGGATAGCTTGTTGTCAGAGAGCCAGGTGCAAATTCTACAAAGTTCAGCACTGAGGATTTTCTCCACCTGTGACTTGTCCTTGCCGGATACCAGCAGGGCCGAGTCATCCGCAAACAGGAACAATTCACAGTCGCATGCTGATGACATGTCGTTTATGTATATTAGGAACAGTAAGGGCCCTAATATACTACCTTGGGGGACTCCACAGCTTACTGAGAGGGGGGGGGGGGACACGGTGCCGTTCACCTCTACCACCTGTTTCCTCCCCTCCAAGTAAGATTGCATCCAGCTCGATGAGGTTTTATCAAATCCGATTGCTCTGAGCTTATCCAACAGTGTAGCGTGGTTAACGGTGTCAAAGGCCTCCTGAAGGTCCAGCATGACCATGCCGCAGTATTTGCCCGCGTCCACCTCATGTTTGAAGTGGTCGGTCAGATAGAGAAGGCGTGTCAGTGGAGTGGTTAATTCTGTAGCCGGATTGGAATTTGTACATGAGTTTATTAGTGGCAAGGTAACTATCGACCTGTTCATAAACTATTTTTTCCATTACTTTCGAAATGGAACTGAGAATAGAAACAGGTCGGTAGTTGCCAGGTTCTAATTTGCTTCCTTTTTTAAAAAGGGGAGTTACTCTTGCCATCTTGAAATCTTTTGGTACTTGGCCTTGTGTAATTGAGAGGTTTATTATGTGTGTCATGATTGGGGCAATGGTGGTGGCAGAGTCCCTGAGGAATCTGGAGGGGATATTGTCAAGGCCGATGGCCTTGTTTGGGTGGAGCGCGCTCAATTTTTTAAGCACCTCGTCAGCTGAGACCATTTCTAATTTGAAATCGTTGTTGGATACTCCTAGCTTTCTGTAGAAGGCTTTAATGTGTTCTACACCAAAGCGACCAGAGTGGTGGGACAGCTTGTTGACTAGAGTTGTGGCTATGCTGATGAAAAAGGTGTTAAGTCTGCTTACTATCTCCATTTTGTCTGTAATGAGGGAATCACCCTCCTTGATGTTGATGTTGGTGAGTCTGGTTTTAAGTTTCTGGCTGCAGCCAGGAAGCTGGTTGTTGAGGATTTTCCAGAGCTCACATGGCTTATTTGTGTTTTCCTCTATTTTGTCGTTGATGTAATTTTTTTTAAAGGATTTAGTCAGGTTGGTTGACTTATTTCTTAATTTATTGCATTGCTTTTTGAGTGTTGAAAGGAGTGATTTGAGGTTATTATTGGGTTGTTTATCTACTTCGGTTTTACACTTTTGGTATTCGGAGTATTTTCTGTCTCTGTCTTTTATGGCAGCTAATAGGTCCGGATTCATCCATGGTTCAGAGCAGGCTTTGATCCTGACTGTTCTCACCGGATCCATATCATTTAGTATAGCTAGGAACGCTGTTTTGGGGCGATCCCAAGCATCATTGACCAGGTTGCTCGTGAGCACAGGGGACCAGTCCCACTCTAATTTTCGGTTGAAATTATCACTGGAGTATGTTTTAAGGGATCTGGATTGGGCTGTTATGTGGCCGTTGGCTTTGGGTTTTGTCATGTCTGTGTGATCAGGTTTTGTTTTGGTTATGTTCGGTTTGGTTTTTGGACCCTTTGTGCACTCTTGTTTGTTTTGTTTCCATGACAACCCATTAGTTTTCACCTGTCCTCATGTCACGCACCTGTCTCACGTTTTGCACTCGGGCACCTGTCACTAATCATGTCACTGTTATTTAAGACTGTCTTTTTCTGTTGATCAGCCTGGTGACATTATCCTGACTACCTCTGCTACCTTTCATTCCAAGCCATTGTTCCCTGCACGTTTTTTCATGCCACAATAAGTGTTGTATATTCCATGTTTATAGTTTTTGCCTTTGTGCAAGTTTTTGTTTCATTAGCCAAGTTTTTGTACTTCCGCCTTGTGCACGCTTTTCGTTTGTTCTTTTTGTTAGTGTAAAAATAAACATGTCCTTACCTTCACGCCTTGCCCGCGCCAACTTTCCTTTGCATTCTGGGAAAACACAACACCGCAAGGTCCACGTTTTGACAGGTTTAGCTATTTTGCGGGTGCAGAAGGTTAGATAGTGGTCGCTAAGACCACAGATCATGACCCCACTATTTTTTATTTTAGGCTGGTCTGATGTGAGAATGAAATCTATGGTTGATTGGGTGGAATCACACACCCTTGTGGGTAGTGTTATTAGCTGGGAAAGACCGTGCAGATTAAAAATCTTGCTGTAAGATCTGAAGACAGGCGCATCTCAGCGTTGAATATCTTTGTTCAGACCTGCAGTTATAATTTTCTCCACGTTGTCTACCCCAGCTAAGCACTCCTCGAGAGCACCATAGAAATCACTCGGATTAGGGGGTCTGTACACATTCCCTATCAGTACCGGCTTAGCGTTTTTAAATTTGATTTCCGCCCACACAGATTCAAGGGCATTGTGGTTGAGATCAGTGCGAGTTATGTATTTTATATCTGGGTGAATATACATACAAACACTCCCACCATGTTTATTCCTGTCCTTTCTGATAACCGAGAAGTTTTCTATCTCTATCTCTGAGTCAAAAACACTTTGATCTAATTCGGTTTCAGAGAAACACAGGATTTTTACCTTTTTGTTGTGGAACATTTCTCTGATTTGGTCGAGTTTGGTTCCAGAGAGACTGTTCACATTAAGGTGGATGATGTGTAGTTCACTGGAACCAAAAAGAGCATCAGAGTCCGCTGTGGAGTGGTAATGTCCGGAAAAAGGAGGGATGGCCATGTTGGTTGTTATTGAAGTTGAAGAGCAGTCCAGTTCACTGTTTGGATGGAGAGGCTTGGGGGAGGGGGAGAGAGGCCCATTGTTCATCAGCCAGGTGATGGGGGAGGGGCGGAGTTAGAGAGGGGGGGCCAGGTAGGGGAGGCGCGGGTGGGGGTGGGGGTTGTTTTCGCGGGCTTTGGTGAGGGGCGGAGTAGGAGAGGGGGGGCCAGGTAGGGGGGGCGGGGATGGGGGTTGTTTTCGCGGGCTTTGAGGCTGAGAACAAAGACCAGGGATGGACAAAGAAACCCCTGAATCCTGTGTAGGCCGCGGGGGGTCCAGGTACCACGGTTCTGATCATCAGGGACCGGGGAGAGGCTGCGAGGACCTCCGCTCTGCCGTCTCTACTGGAGACCGGGGTGTTGTTGTCGACAGCCACCCCGCTGTCCGCCGCCGAGCCGCTGTCCTCACCGATGTCTGGGCCGTCCTCATCCACCTCCGGGCTGCCGACCGCATCGATGATCGGGGTGAAGTCCTCCGTCGAGCCGCCGACCGCTGGAACGCAGGTGAGCTCGGGTTGTGATGAGCAAGTAAGGGCTGGCGTAGGTGGAGAGCTAATGTTTTTAGCATAGCTCCGACGAGGTCCCGTAGCTAAGTTAGCTTCCTTGGCGTCGTTAGCAACAGCATTGCTAGGCTTCGCCAGGCGGGACAACATTAACCGGGTGGTTACTGGTCCAGGGTTTAGTTCAGTGTCTCCTGAGAGTAGAAATATTAGTAGAATTGTTGATCTTCGGTCTGTCCTTCCAGTCAGGGGCTTGTTTCTTCTGTTTCGATCCGCTGTCAGACACGAGGTAATCACGTTACCTCTGAAACCAAAGTGCTTTGCTGAAGAATTACTGAGGAGGTACAAATCAGAGTGATCGCCTTTTTCGCGTTCCCGACTCTCATTTTCAAGAGGGTATAATATCTGTGGTGGTTTAAAATACAAATCCGTGATCCACAATAGAAAAAGGAGGACGTGTGGAATCATACGAGCCTTTGTTTGGATTCCACAGTGGGAGCGAAAGAAAATGCGACTGCTCATCTTGGAGACCGGATGCAAAGTCAACTAAGGACTCACCATAATGACCCACGTTAAAATACAGTAGCGTAAATATTGATTAAAAACAAGTCAGAGGTTTTATTTAACTATTATATTTAATATTTTGGCCACTGTAACAATACACACAGTTTGAACAGTAACATTGTGTATGAATGTAAGAAAATAAAACCCTTTGCATTATTCAAGTGAGTCTTTGGCGTACGTGACTCTTTAGCGCCCTCCAAGTGGCTCCCTGGAGCATTTTTAAAAAGAGATTGAAAATAGAAAAAGATGGGGGGCAAAAAAATAATATTTTTGTTTTAGTATATTTTTTGTTTGAGAATACATGACACAAACCTTCCCAATCGTTAGAAAGCCCACTGTTTAATATGTTTGTATGTATGCTTCACTGATGACATTATTCGGTGAACATCGTTTTGTCCTACTAATTTTGCCCATTCTTGAACTCACCACAGTGTGGACTGTGACGCAATAGTTTGTTTACATGTAAAATATTCCACTCCTTCTTTGTCTCATTTTGTCCACCAAAAGTTGTATGCTGTGCGTGAATGCCCAAAGGTGAGCTTTGTTGATGTTATTGACTTGTTGAAGTGCTAATCAGGCATATTTGGTCAGTGCATGACTGTAAGCTAATCGATGCTAACATGCTATTTAGGCTAGCTGTCTGTACATATTGCATCATTATGCCTCATTTGTAGGTATATTTGAGCTCATTTAATATCCTTTATTTTTATCCTCTTTGTATATAATTTAATTTTGCATGTCTCATGACACATTATTTGTATGTAATATTGGCTGCATTTCTGATAGTTGTTTGTGTGCCATGTTGTTCCAGACCACAGCAAACATTACCTAGCTTGCCAAAGATTGTAATAAATCTATTAAAAGAAGACAGCCTGCCGTTTCCTTTAACTTGGACACACACATCTATACCTTTGGCCATTCCAAGACAGTAATTTCCAGGAGTTATCTCACCTTCTGAGACGTTTTACTAATGTTTTCCAATGTTGTAAAAATGTGTAGAATAAATATTAAATTTAAACATTTCTGTCAATGAAGATTTGTTTCAGCCTGCGACACAATCATGTTGATAGTAGGCTATTATAGCTAATATAGATACTTACATAATGTGTTGCCTTCATTTAAAGATTTATATAAAACTTTTAGAGTCCTTTTGATAGTAGGCTAATATAACCAATATAGACACTTACGTCATGTGTTGTCTTCATTATAACACTTATACAAGACTTTTAAAGTCATTTGATAGTAGGCTAATATAACTAATATAGACACTTACGTCATGTGTTGCCTTCATGATAAGACTTATATACAACTTTTAAAGTCATTTTGATAGTAGGCTATTATAGCTAATATAGACCTGTGTACTTATACCACAGTTTGAGAAATGAAGGAATATGTGAGTCCAGCCATTCAAATGAAATTCAAGAGTGGATGTAAACACAAAATTGTATTCACACAATATAGTCAATGTAAGTCAACATTGATGGTTCACATTTATCCTGGATCATCGTACCTTTCTGCATACATTCTTTTTCTGCAACTAAAGCACCACATTCTTACCTCTGCTGGAGCAGCAATGGCCGACACTTGAATGCCATACTGAAAGGAGCCACCAATCCCCAGAACCACGGCTAGAAGATAAAGTCTCCAGTATTGTAGCTGGTGCGACAATAAAGCACACACACACACACACACACACACACGCACACACACGTACACACACACACACACACACACACACACACACACACACACACACACACACACACACACACACACACACACACACACACACACACACACACACACACACACACACACAACAGTCTTTGAGTTAGCTATTACACATAATCACACTTCCACACTTCTTGCACTGTACTGTCATGCTCCACTGATGTGTGCTTAATTATTACAACTTCTGCTTGTTCTTCTCTTGTTACTCAAGTCTTTTGTTTTTTTTTACCAACATCAACAAGCTTACTGGTGTCCACAACACGAGGCACACTTGCACCACATCCAACAATAACATGATAATGTTTTATTATGTTTGATTGCAGATGTACAAAACCATAACAGTAAGCCCTCGTTTATTGCTGCAAATTGGTTCCGGGCCTGACAGTGATAAACAAAGTCCCGTGAAATCTGAATTATTAATTATTAATTGAATATGTTGTACTGTAACCATGAAACAACACTCACGTAGTCATTCATACTTGTTAAGGTGGGACTGGATGCTGCCTGAGGCTGAGCCAATCAGTGGCCACGATACTGAACTCTGTTTGGTTTGGTCTCATGTAGTTGCCAATACTATTGTAGTATTACGGTACATTGAGCCGTGTTTATGGTTACAAATGCTAAATTTAGGCCAAAATTACGCAGAATAATACAATCGAATCCGCGTTTGAATAAAGCCGCCAACTTCAAAAGGCAAAGTGCCAAGAGACCAATGTTTTCGTATTCAGGTATTTTATTAGTATTAATAGCATTTTGAGGTGAAGGAGTATAAGCTGATAAAACGTATTGGAAAAGATGAGTCATCGAGGTTCGCACATGTGAAACGAGTCAGTGCTTTTCTTCTTGTCACTCTCTCACACACACCAGTGCATGTGTCAAGGATTGTTAGCGAGTTAGCAGACGGCACAGGAGTTATGATGCTAGTTAGCAGCTACTGGTGATCAACAAAGTGCAAAAGTGTATGTTGTCACATATCAAGAAAGAAATAAGATTTCAATGGTGATTTTTTTTAAAATGTAGATTAATTTGACTAAAAAAAGATAAGATAACGTGCATTTAAAGACCCCTGGAAAAAAAATTGATTCAAACACAAATTGTGATTCTTGTTGAGTATGATTCTGAATTGCTTCAAAATAGTCAAGAACCCATTTTTTAAAATATTTTATGCCATGTCCTCGCTTACTGACACGTCAGCAGCCAAAGCAACAGTTTTTGTAAACTGTTTTTAAATATTTTTATTATAGTTTATTTACTAAGCAGAATTTTATTTGACGCCCTCCCCCCATTAGATTTTTTTTGGACATGTTTTTTTATGTGAAACAATTTTCATACTTTTTTTCCTCCAGCTGGAATTTAATTTGATGCATGTTTTGAACAGAAACATTTTCTAATATGCTCAATTATTTATTATTCTACTGCAAAAAAACTAATTCAACCTAATATAAACTGACTTGCTTACAACCCAGCATTTTTGCACTAATGCCCCCACAGGGGGCACTGAGAAAAAATAACATTTACCATCATATTCTTATCAGTGATTGAGCAGGAAAAGGCTAGGAATATGTTTGCGGTAAAATGTCGTATGATCGCGGAAGCAATAAGCACAGCGCACGATTAATTTTTGTAAGATTCACACCACTTGTGCATTAATAGGCGTCTCTCGCCACTTTGCGCTTCGAGTTATCGTGTTTTTTTTTAACATATATTCATACAAAAAAATCATATCACAGTTCCGTGCTGTTTTGCATTTGACTATGGCAGAGCTGGGCAAAATACGGCCCACAGGCCACATGCGGCGCATTATGATTTTCAATCCGGCCCACCGGACGTTCTACATAATATTTTTAGACCTTGAACATCAAAACTGTCACTGGCATTATGGTGTGCAGTGCTGTTTTCAAATGACCGTAAGTCTTGAACGCCAGAAAGTATTTCAATGGTCGGAATCTGTGCTTTTGAGTAATATATTACGGTAATCTACGTCACAGCAGCTCAGATGAGGAACAAAGCAGAGTGGGCGGGGTTTGTTTTCAGAGCAGCCAGCCCGAAACACATGTGTCAGGAACAGATGCAGAAGCTAATTTTTACAGCAAATGTCTGCATAAAAGTGATAATATATCATATTGTAGGTGTTTATTACACATTTCATTCATATGTTGCTGGTTTTTTTTTACATTTTTGTTGTGTTTTGCTTGATTGTAAAATATACACAACTATCAAGGAGCTGGTCTGAGAAGTAAAAGAGGAGCGACATTCATATGTTGTTAATATTCAGTGTTTTATTGTTCATAGGTAATATTGTAAATCCCACTTTCTTTATTTTAATGTACATTTTGTGTGTCCCATTCAGTAAAAAACTGTAAAATTTAATTCCGCCTTTTTGATGTGGTCTGTCATAACTTTTTCCGAATTCTATCGGACGTTGTGACTTTTGGTATTAATGTTCCTGAAAAAAGGGACCCGGACACACATACTGTACAGCAGACTTTTACAGCTAAATGTGTATCATTTATACACACGTACACATTGGCCCCCCAGACATATTTTTTCTCTCAATATGGCCCCCGAGTCAAAATATTTGCCCAGCTCTGGACTATGGCCTGTTATTAATCAAAAAGATTCACATTTTAGCAGATTGTATGTATATTTGGCCCGAATTAGGCTTTTTCAAGCGTAAAAATGAACTCATCAAATCTAAGGCACTGTAATGTATTGCACATTATCATCCACATCATCACAGGAAGTGGCAGTATTTTCGCAGCTTTGTGGTTGTGTTAAAAAACTAATGTCTTATTTATGTCTTATTAGTATTTCTATATTGCGTAAACCAAGTGTAAAGGCGACTATAGTAGTCTTATTTCATGTCTAGAGGGCTGTAATTATAGTAAAAATTCTACAATGTCGTTGTTTTTAATCTGCAATGACAATAAAAGCCTATTCTATTCTATTCTATTTAGAAGCTCGTACATAGTTTTTTAATGCTCTAAATATGAAAATATTTGCGACCAATTAACTGTTATAAACAAGGGAACTACTCTACATAGAAATATGTACTCATAATATCATGAAAGTAAGCACTCAATATCAAATCATATTTCCCCAAGAATAATTCATCCTACCTTATTTGATGCTCCCTCCATGTTTGTGCTGCAGCGCAGTGGATGCTGACCTCAGCAGAGCGGCATATATGAAGGCCGCCGCCATGCAGTTACACATCGATAGCTTTGGTTGTCCATTAATGTCGTTAGCGCAGCATTGTCGTGTTTTTGACGTAAATCGCAGCACCGGATAAAACCTGGTCTGTCTGGCGGTGGCGTGTTCTAGTAAGACATTAGGTTCCCTCGGGACCGCGTTCCCGTCCATCAACTATCAACTTAAAGTGAGACGGTCTTCCATCGAACGTTCAAGGCCTCAAAAATCTAACTAAACTTAATCATCATGCTTACCGTCAGAGAGCCTCAAAATGTGATGATAACCGTAGAACTAGAAATGTAACACAATTAGTGAAATATCAATGATATCAAATTAACATGTTGAACATAGTATTAAAGTCAGTAGATTATTTTCTGTATTTTTTTTTTAAAATAATAAAAAATAATTAAAATATTCTCCGTAAAAATAAAACTGGTGCCATTTTTCCATTTACAGGTATGCACTGTATAAACAAAGACCTTAGAATTTCCTGTTAAAAACTTGCAGCGCAGTCGCCAGAATTGTAATGCAAAAATAACAATGTTACAGTTTTTCAATTTGCAGTTAGGCACTGTAAAAAAACAAAACAAAAAAATGGTAAAGAAAATGGTAAGAAAACTGGCAGCTCAGTCGACAAAATTTTACCGGAAAAAGAACAATGGTAATGTTTTTCCATTTACTGTAATGCACTGTAAAAACAAATCCAAAAAGGCAGTAGATTTTATAAGAAAATATTGTAAAAATATTAATGATAGTGTTTTGTTTTTTCATTTTTAGTAAGGCACTATAAAAACAAAAACGGGGGAGTTCACTGTAAAAAACTAGGAAATATCGGAAATAAACAATGGTATTTATTTCATTTATTCCATTTATTCCATTTACAGTAATTGGCTGTAAAAAAAAAGAATAGATTTTATGATAAGAAAACTTGCAGCTCAGAGCCCAGAATTGTAATTTAAAAATAATAGTGTTAGCGTTCTCCAATTTACAGTAAGGCACTGTAAAAACAACAAACATGTATGTCGCTGTAAGAGGATGCTGAAAGCTGCACTCCTTTGAGAACAAAAATGTACAGATTCTGGACAGCGAGAACGGATTGGTTGAAAAAACATCCCTTAACAGAGGTGGGAGTCTGCGACATCACCTATTTCCCACATACAACACTGTCCTTTCAACCATCCCTAAAAGACTCTGCAATTTAGCCTCCAACAATTAACAAGACTTAGAAACATTCTGGTCTCCTTTGTGCCATTTCTTTACAACTGACTGGAACGTGGGCGATACCAACTATTTCGGGCCGATAGTGGTCGATCCACAGCGATTGTTCTGCCAAACGATACCTCAATGTTAATGAGGGGAATTTACACTTCAATGACTGTCTTTGGCTTTGACTGTTCGGATTGCTCTTTTGCATCAAAACAGTTGTTTTTCTCATTACGATAGGGCCAAACAATCCTTGCCCAGGCACAGCCTTCTGGTTGGAGTATAAATATTTGGGGTTGGGCACCAGCCGCTAGACTAGAGCTGACCAATATAAGTCTATGAGCAAGGACTGATGAAGCTTACTTGGAGGTCGGGTCGCGGAGACAGCAGCCTAAGCAGAGAAGCCCAGACTTACCTCTCCCCTGCCACTGAGTCCAGACCTTCCTGGGATCCTGAGGCGTTCCCAGGCCAGCTGGGGGACATAGTGCCCCCAACGTATCCTAGGTCTTCCTTGTGACCTCCTCAACCCGTGATCTTGTTCTTTCGGTCAGAACCCAAAGCTCATGACCATAAGTGAGGATGGGAACGTAGATCAACCGGAAAATTGAGAACTTTGCCTTCTGGCTCAGCTCCTTCTTCACCACAACGGCTTGATACAGGGTCCACATGTCTGCAGATGCCTCGATCCGCCTGCCGATCTCACGATCCACTGTTCCCCCACTCGTGAACAAGACTCCGAGGTACTTGAACTACTTGGGGCGGATTAAACAATGGCAACATGTCGCTGACGTGCACGGCTCTAAACCGTGGAGCACCTGGGTCTTTTCAAGAACTGGTTTATTTAAAAAAATATTTTTGTCATTTTTTACCTAGATCCAAAAAAGAACTACACTATTTCGTATGTTCTTCTCGACAGTGTGAAACATTTGAGAAACAATAATAATATGCTTTATCAATTTACTATCTTCTGCTTTATTTCATATTTTTCTGTTGAACGATACATTTTAAAATTAATGGATGACTAATAATGGCCCTGCGATGAGGTGGCGACTTGTCCAGGGTGTACCCCGCCTTCCGCCCGAATGCAGCTGAGATAGGCTCCAGCACCCCCCGCAACCTCGAAAGGGACAAGCGGTAGAAAATGGATGGATGGATGGATAATAATGACCTTTGAGCTTTAAGGAAATATAATTTTAGTTAAAGAGCGTTTTATATAAAGCATATTAATTTTCTTTACACATATACGACTTGTATTAATAATGTTCAAATGTTGCCTGTGCAGAAGAAAACAATAGGCTAGTATATGATAAAAGGCATTTAAAGCAACAATAAGGAACACATGGACTTTGTCTCTCTCACGGGCTCCCCCTACTGGTGTGCAGTGTTATTTATTTCCTTTTTTTAAATGCGATTAAAAAAAAAAACAACGCATTTATGGGCAATAAATAAGAGTGTGAGCTTCTTAACAAAAAGAAGGATGTCTCGCGACTGATTGGCTGGAATCATTTTGCGTGTGCAAAGCCAGTTGCTTACGTCATTCATGAATAATTCTCTCGGCAGCACGTGGCTATGACGTAACAGATTTAAAATTCGTCAGTGACACAACAACATAAGAGGTGGACCAGCCAGGACATCGCCATTAGGGATGGGCGATACCACACTTTTAGGATTCGATACGATACCGATACTTTTTCTTGCATTTTCATCGATACCGATACCGATACCAATAATTTCTTATTGGCAATTTTTTGTCAGTCAAAAATATTATTACTATTGTTATTATTTAAGACAAATCACAAGACAAATACAGACCATTTATACCACATTTATTATGGTCATTATATAATAAAAGTAAAATTAAAATAAATAACATAAATATGAAAAATAAATTAAATATTATATATAATAATAACTATATATTATATATAATAATAATTAAATATTAGGGATTTCCAATTAACAGTCAAATCCGAATTGCAAGAAGCTGCAGTTATTTTTTAAAATTTGTGATATAATTAGCAATTAATGAAATATGAAATAGATAATGTTTTCGAAATGTAAGAAATCATGTTACAGATTAAAACCAAAATCACATTCAATCATATATTCAAGATTTTCTTGGAAAAAAATACAACTGTAATGCAAAGATGAAGAATCTTGTTTTAAATACGCAAGCAATTTTCAACTAACAGTAAATTCCCCTGTGTGGAAATTATTTGAATTTAGGATAATCATTTAAACAAAAATATTCAGTAAACATTACTTAAAAAAAAACCAATGCCTGTTTTAAGTCAACAATTGGACTACACTGTGCCTGGCTGCATCGC
Organism: Entelurus aequoreus; assembly: GCF_033978785.1. Taxonomy (NCBI): domain Eukaryota; kingdom Metazoa; phylum Chordata; class Actinopteri; order Syngnathiformes; family Syngnathidae; genus Entelurus; species Entelurus aequoreus. The sequence continues at coordinate 43,218,232 of NC_084731.1, read as the reverse complement.
TGTCGGCTGGCTGTGTGTGTGTTGCACGTTGACGACGCTCATTCGCTGTCTCCTGTCACGTGACTGGGCCAGCTCTATACTCTGCCAGGTACAGGGGTGTCCCAGCACATAGTAAGTTAAGTAAGTCATCAAAAACATCTGAAAGTGATGCTTGCACCCCCCACACGCCGTTTTTTGGTTTATATCGATACTTTTTTCAGAAAAGTGATGCCAAATGAGTAGCGTGTGAGTATCGATATATCGATACCACAGGATCGAGACGCACATCCATAATCGCCAATATTATCCATTATATTCTATAGATAAACTAATGAGGGAGTGCTTTGGTTATTATTAGTGTGGTTGTGTAAGTAACTGCAGGCAAGCTGCTTTTAATCATTTAATTAGAAAAATCAAGTAACCAGCACTGCAAACTGAAAGAACAATAGTAATACAAATTGTGTTGAATTAATAACAACTATGATTTTTCCCAGGGGCGTCACTAGCTTTTAAGGACAGGGGGGCTTAGCCCCCATGCAGGAGATGCACAGGATGCGAGCGAACGTAGCGCACGAGCACAAAACTTCACAAACGGCTAACAAAGACTTAGAAGTTATTCATTGTTATTATTATTATTTCAGTCTGTTTATTTTCAATCTGTGTTCAGTACAACAACAAACATGGGTTTGCACAGTGACATTTTGTTTACAGCATCAACAAGAAACAATGACTTGCATGATCCTTCAAGATACACTGAAACACAATGAAAGTCATGGCATTAGCCTATGTTATTCATTCACAACATAGAGGCTAATGCCACCACTTTAGCTCACAATACAATAATTGTTTGTTCCCAAATATTTTGAAGTTGCACAGTTTACATTTTGGGCACATATGTGACTAAAATGGTTGTAAATTCAAGCCCTGGAAATATTACTTAATTACTTGAATTAAAGTAATATCTGGATCGGGATAATTTGGTTTATATATAATACATTTATATATATATGGCAAGCTGTTAAGGAAATCAAATATATATGGAAGTCTGAATAGAAATGAGAAACGTTTATATATACTGTAAATAAGAAAGACTTAGAGTCCGTCTGCTGATCTGAAAAAGAGCCAAAGCTGTCAAAGAGCTGAGGGACCATCTTCAAAGTGCAATGCTGAAACAAATAATGCAAACAATAAAATGTAACTTCCATGGCTTGAGATTAACGCAGTCCCGTCGTCCCGGGGACGGTAAAAAAAATGCATGGGACGAAACTAAATGCTCCCAGGGACGATGGCTTTTAACCATTTTTTTTCTTTTTCTTTTTATGTATTTATTCATTTTACATTTTATATTAGATGTCTTGGTTTTTCCTCCCTCTGAAAATCCTATGAAATGTTTAACAAGCCATCCTATAATAATACAACAGCTATTAATGTAACAATACAATAATACAAATATATTTAATGATGATTTTTTCATTATTTTAACAATAGGCTAATGTATAAGTAGATTCTACAACAAACACAGAACTTAAAAACTAAATTATTTACAATTGCAGACACAAGCTTTCGTGCAGCTTCTCTCATTGTAAAGGAAGACGGAAGTCCACGCAGGAGAAAAATGACTACAAAGATGGTGTCTGGGTTTTTCTTATACAGTATATATATATATATATATATATATATATATATATATATATATATATATATATATATATATATATATATATATATATATATATATATATATATATATATATATATATATATATATATATATATATATATATATATATAT